>NC_066628.1:4351213-4554371 GCF_025201925.1 Gopherus flavomarginatus | reverse complement strand
CATAAACCATTCACTTAAATATAACAGGGAGTCCAGTGGGACCTTAAAGACTAATGGATTTATTTGGGCATAAGTCGTTCATGAGTAAAAAAAAAAAACCTCTTCTTCAGATGCGTGGAGTGAAAATTACAGTAGAGGCATAAATATATATTGGCACCTGAAGAAGGGAGTTACATTACAAGAGGAGAACCAGTTCGATCAGGTGGATGTGGTCCACTCCCACTAATTGATGAGGAGGTGTCAGTACGAAGAGAGGGGGAAATTGCTTTTTAATTTGCAAACTAACGCCATTAATTGGGCTTGAATGGAAAGGGGAGTGGCTGGCTCACTACAAGCAAAATTTTCCCTCTCTTGGCCCCAGCCCTGAGCTGCCCCCAAACCCAGAGCCCTTTCCTGTACTCCAAACACCTCATCCCCAGCTGTACCCCAGAGCCTACACCCCAAGCCCAGAGTCCTGACCACCTCCTGCATCCCAACCCAGCTCCCCCTTCTGCTCCCCAAACCTGTCATCCCCAGCCCTACCCCATAGCCCTGACCCCCCTAGACCCCACCTTCTGCCCCAGCCCTGAGCCCTTCTGCACCCCAAAGCCCATCCCAAGCCCCACCCACAGCCTGCACCCAGAGCCTTGACTCCCTCCTGCAGCCCAACCTCCCTGCCCCAGCCCAGAGCCCCCTCCCACACCCTGACCCCTCATTGCCAGCTCCACCCTTTGGCCCTCACCCCCACACCCCAACCCTCTGCCCTAGCCTGAGCCCCTCCCACAGCCCTGAGCCCCTCCCGCTGGGTCACAGGCATCAACAATTTTCTTCAATGAAACAAGCCTGTTACCCCATTGTTCTGTCTCTGAGGCTGATTGGTTCCTACGCCTTGCACAACTGATGCAAGCCAGGGGGACTCCACCCAGAGTTCCCAGCACTGCTGGACAGAGACCCCTTATTCCTGCTCTCCCCACTGCCAGGGTGACCAGACAGCAATTGTGAAAAATCAGGACGGGGTGGGGGTAATAGGAGCCTGTATAAGAAAAAGCCCAAAATATCGGGACTGTCCTTATAAATCGGGACATCTGGTTCACCCTACCAGTGGCCCCCCACCCCACGATATTGCTACCACACATGCCCTGCAGTGACTGAAGCCGTGATTTTCTCTGGGGCATCCGTTCTTTTTCTTTCTGGAAGTCTGAGATTCCCTCCTCCCTCGGGCGGGAAGGAGCAAGGGGACATGCTCTGAAGAGTGCCTATAAGGAGCTGGTATTGTGCAATGCCGGCGGGGCACGTACTGTACCAGCCCACGTGCACCATCACCCCACTCTCATCTCATCCTGTCGATTGGGTGTCAAGCGGCTGCCTGGGCTGGGCTTTATCAGACTCAGCTTCCCATGGTCCCCACATCCTCCCCCCCCACCCATGGGCGGCAAGTTATAGATTCACATGGTGCCCCGCGGGCCCAGCTCCACCAATGTTTGGGCTGATTCTCCCCCCAGCCCCACCTGCTCTCACCCACGCCTCCCTGGTGTCCCCCAGCCCTCTCCCCTTTGCTGGCCGTTGCTGGCCCCCAGAGGAGCAGAGCATGCCAGCCTCTTCTGTGCAGCTCCATGCTGCCTCCCTGCAGCAACCCGCTGCCGTAGGGTCCTAGTGCCCCCCTTCTCCACTGCCAGGGCAGACTGACTCTGAGCCTGCCTTCCCCTCAGACCCTTCCCTTTCCAGTGGACCCCTCCACAGCACAGCCCCCGCGCCCCGCAGTCACCGCTCCTGCCCCATGCTGGGCAAGGAGGTAGCCCCATCCCCCACCCTAGTGAGGCTGCATCAGGGGCAACAGCAGGGAAGGCACCCACCGCGGGAGGCGAGGGAGATTCCTGGACCTGGGAGAGGCCCTAGGAGCACCTGCAATGACAGTGTGTGGGTGAGTGTGCTGCTGGGGAGGGGAGCGGAAAGGGGTGACCAGGTGTCCCGATTTTATAGCGACAGTCTCGCTATTTGGGGCTTTTTCTTATATAGTGCTAATTACCCACCACCCCTGTCCCGATTTTTCACACTTACTACCTGGTCCCCTACCCAGAGCTCGCTGTCTGCTGGTAGGAAGGGCTGGGGGGAGTCCTCCTCTCCGGCCCCTGTCCGGAGCAGCCTCCCTGCACCCCCTCATCCCCAGCTCTGCCCACCCCAGAGCTTTCATCCCCCCACCGCACCCTCTAACCCTAGCCCTGAGCCCTCCAACACCCCAAATGCCTTATCCCCAGCCCCAGCCAGAGCCCTCACCCCCACACCCCAACCCTCTGCCCCATCCTTGAGTTCCCTCTGTCACGGTCACCGGGGCGATGCTCTGGAACAGCTCCCCACAAAGCCAGTCAGGACTTTGGGGAGCCTCCTCTCCCTTGGAGCAGACTTGTCAGGGCAAGAAGCTCACACAGCTTCACCTCCTGGGTCTCTCCTTGGAGCATTCAGCATCCTCTGCCCCTCCGTGCGCTTCCCACAGCGAGTCCACCCCAGCGGGGTCCTGGGGAAGCCACGGGTCCTGTACCCCACTTTGCAGTCAGACGTGACTCTCAGCCAGCCAGTAAAACAGAGGTTTATTCGATGACAGGAACAGGGTCTAAACAGAGCTTGTAGATACAGCGTACCGGACCCCTCGGCCGGGTCCATTCTGGGGGGCAGTGAGCCAGACCCCAGGTCTGCCCTCCACCCTTGACCCCAGCCAGCTCCAGACTAACACCCCTCCCAGCCCCTTTCCCGGGCCAGGAGAGTCACCTGATCCCTTTGTCTCCAACACCTTCAGCTGGCACCTTTGCAGAGGAGGGGCCAGGCCTCAGTTGCTAGGAGACAGAGAGTGTCAGGCATTTAGGTGCACTGGCCCTTTGCTCTGCCAGATACTTAGAACTGCCATGGGACACTGAGGCACCAACACAGTATTCAGAGAAAACATTAAGAACTTGCCCAGTTTGTCACACCCTCTGACCCACAAAACCCCTCATCTCCAGCCCCAGACAGAGCCCTCACACTCCCCTGCACCCCAACCCTCTGCCCTAGTCCTGAGCCTCTCCCACCCCAAACCCCTCATCTCCAGCCCAGACAAAGCCCTCACACTGCCCTGCACCCCAACCCTCTGCCCTAGTCCTGACCTCTCTCCCACACCCCAAACCACTCAGCCTCAGCCCCAGACAGACCCTCATCCCCCTGCACCCTATCTGCCCCAACCCTGAGCGCTGAGCCCCTCCTGTATCCCAGCCTCACCCCACAGCCCACACCCCAACCCTCTGCCATAGCCCTGAGCCCCCTCCTACACTCCAAACCTCTCATCCCCAGCCCCCCCCCAACCCCACCCCACCCCTGCACCCCGTCCCTCCCCCAAACTCCCTCCCAGTGCCTGCACCCCCTCCCTCCACATCCCCTCCCATCCCCAAACTCCTTCCCAGCGCCTGCACCTCTCCTGCACCCCAGACCTCCTACCCCACCCAAACTCCCTCCCAAAGCCTTGGGCAGGTGGGGGCGGAGTTTGGGCACTACCAAAATTTCTACAAACCTGCCGCCCATGCGAGCGGTCAACTAGCTAGTTACATGCAGTGCTGCCAATTCAATAATTTTCCAGCCTGCCCTGTAAAGCTGAACACCCTCTCTGATTGCAGTTCCTGGGGAAAACACCATCAGGGCCAAGCTGCAGAGCCAGAATGAGACAGATTGCTAGTGCCCCCACCCCAGGTAGGAATTGGGAAAGAGGCCAGGAGGGGGCTCCCTCTCTGGGGTGGAAACTTCACTTCTTTGAGGGGTGGGGAGAGGAACCACCAGCTCTCAGTTTCTGCAGAGTCTGGGCAAGGGACGCCTGCACTGGGATTCCCCAGGGACAGGGTGCTGGAGGGAGCTCTGCTGAAGGAAAAGGGGGGCAACTGGAGCACAGATTCATGGGGATCCCTGTTGGGTGGTGTTTTCAGGAGCAATGGGGTGGTGAGGTTTGGGGGGGGAAGTGTTTGCTGGAGACATGGGGGACCCTGCCCTCCAGTTTCCCAGAACTGATCAGGGACAGAAGGGGAATTTGGAAAGCACATGCACACACCTCCACCCCTGGAATCCTCTGTCAAGCTCCATTGAGGAAACGAGTTAGCAAACTTCCTTCCTGGTGATGGATGCTGCTGACACGGAAGTAGGTAGATGGGCCTTTTTCACTGTTCGTAGAAGCCCGTGGCCTCTCCAAAGTTACCTTCTTTAACTGCAGTTAAAAATAGCATCTGGGCTGTGAGTGTGAAGCTATTTTTCAGTTTGGGTTTGCTCCTTGGTTCGTTCTCTCCCTCTCTAACTTCAGCTGGTGTAAAACAAACTAAAATATTGGTAGGAGATCAGCCTGTCTGGGCAAATTCCTTTTTTAAACCAACTAAAGCTTCACTAAAAGATTGGTTTGTGCCTGACCTCGAATGCACGCACAGCATTAACTGCTTGCCTTTGCATATGCATTTCAACTGTGGGCCAGACAGTCTGCACTTAAAAGGTTACCCCGCCATCGCTGTAGCCACTTCAGTGTAGACACTGCCTGTCCACCTGCCTGAGAAGCGGCGGCTGTTCACAGGGGAACTTGGGTTGGCTTAGCTACGCTGCCCAGTATGTGCATTTTTCACCCACTAGTGTGACCAGCTAGTGCAATTGACCTAATTTTCTAGCAGAGACCGGGGCTTAATGCCTGGAAAAGAGGAGGGTGGGTCCAGGAAAGGGGCATGATCGATTTTCAAGTCTGTGAAGGGCTGCTATAAAGAGGCCAGTGATCAATTGTTCTCCATGTCCCAGTCCCTGGACACAAAGGAATCGGCTCAGTTCCACTTGCTCTTCAAGGCACCTCGGTGTAAAGGACGGCACCAGCCGCCAGGCTATGGAGAATCAGGTCTGTTGTTTTTATGTTGGGTGCTGGTGAAGGTGTACAGAATGGAGAGACACTGTCCCTTAGTGGTGGGGCAGATGGTAGAATCTTTATCGGTATGATTACAGCAGTGGTTCTCAACCAGGAATGCGCATCCCCCTGGGGTACGCAGAGCTCTTCCAGGGGGTACATCACTCATCTAGATATTACAACAAGTGACATAAAAAGCACTAGCGAAGTCAGTACAACTAAAATTTCATACTGACAATGACTTGTTTATACGGCTCTCCATACAACGTACATTGACATGTAAGTGTGGTATTTATATTCCAATTGATTTATTTTATAATTAGATGGTAAATGAAAAGCCAGCATTTTTTTCAGTAAGAGTGTGGCTGTGACACTCCTGTATTTTTATGTCTGATTTTGTAAGCAAGTTGTTTTTAAGTGAGATTAAACCTGGAGGTATGCAAGACTAATCAGCCTCCTGAAAGAGGTACAGTGGTCTGGAAAGGTTGAAAGAACCACTGGATTACAGCCTGGAAAGACTCTTGTCTCCAGTGCTGATAAGCAGATGAAAAGAATGGGCCATTAATTTGGAACCTACACAAGGAACTACTTTGGGCAACATATACACAACCTGTGGAACTCACTGCTGCAGAAGTCAGATGCTGGTGGATTAGGGTTGCCAACCCTGCAGGATTGTCCTGGAGTTGCCAGGAAATTAAAGAGCAGTCTTTAATTAAAGATTATGTCAGGTGATGAAATCTCCAGGAACGTGTCCAACCAAAACTGGCAACCCTAAGCTGGATCTTTAGCACTGTTGACAATATTTGTGCAGTGGGCAGAGGTAAAGAGTTCTTCTTTCACCAGTAGGTAGAAACTGACCCATATAAGCAGCTGTCGCCTGTAGAGGACTGGAACTGTCAGAAGGGCTCGGCTCCCACCATCGGGGCAAGAGCGTCTAAAGGGCTCAGCGCGTTGGGTGCATGATGGGCACTGAGACCTCTGGAAAATCTTGGCCCACTTACGTAAGTGCCTAATTGGGAACTGAAAACTCCATCCCCAATGGTGAGTGCTGGACCCTTGTAAACCTGGTCCGGAGTTCTTCTGTCAATAATGGGGTGCCCCTCCAGAGCTGGGGTCGTATCTGACCTCGTGGGAAAGAGCTAAAATAATAATAATATAATTAATTAATAATCTGGTTCTCTTCATCAACACATCTCAAAGCGCTTCACAAAGCAAGTTGGCATCATTGTACCCAATGGGGAAACTGAGGCACTGGGCAGGGACGGGACTTGGCTACGGTCACAGCAAGCTGGTGGCAGAACAGAACCTAGCTCTCCTCAGGGCAGGGCCAGTCTAGTGCTCTAGCCACTAGGCCACATTGCTGCTGAAAGAAAACTCTAACGGGGCCCAGTGGTCGTTCTGCCAGGCTGTGTTAGTGCCATGTGGGTGACCAAACACCATGATCTAGTGCAGTCCTTGCCAAGTACCAGTGCCCAGGGTGTGGCAATGTGGGGGTATTTTGCTTTTTTCAGAAGCATCCAGGGCCGGTGCAACCCATTAGGTGACCTAAGCGGTCGCCTAGGGCACTAGCATTTGAGGTGTGGCATTTCGGGTTCTTCAGTGGTGACCGCGGTGGCCGGATCTTCGGCCGGCCCAGTCGTCATCGGCATTTAGGTGGAGGGAGCTGGGCAGGAGCGTGAGGGGAGGGCCGCCTGCAGCAAGTAAGTGGGGAGTATGGCACGCAGGGGAACCGCTCCCTGCCCAGCTCCACCTCCTCCCCTGAGCACTCCGCCCCGCTCTGCTTCTCTCCCTCCTAGGCTAGTGGCGCCAAACAGCTGTGAGCAGAGGTGAGCTGAGGCCAGGAGCTGCTGCACGGCTCCCTGGGCCAGGGGAGCTGCCATGGGGCTTGGGGGGCGCTTCAGGGCGGAGGGGGGGAGTTGTTGCGGGGGGGCGCCTCAAGGCGGGGGAGGTGGGGAGCTGCCATGGACGAGGCACCTTAGGGTGAAGGAGGGGGCAGAGAGCTGCCACAGGACTCGGGGGGCGCGCAAGATGGAAGTTTCGCCTAGGGTGCGAAACATCCTTGCACCCACCCTGGAAGCATCCTGCGTTGGCCATGGGACACAAGACTAGACCGCTGGGGGATTTTCAGTGCTGCAGATCCAGGCATGTGGAGGCTCAGTCCAGAGTTTCCAGCTCCTCTCTTGGCTTTCCTCCAGGTGGTGCAGGGAGCAGCTGGCTGGCTTGTAAACTGCCTGGGAGGGGAGGAGAAGGCGTTAGGTACATTTGACTCCACCGGGTGTGCTGAACCAGGTGTGCTGGTCCCAGGCCAGTCATGGGGGGAGCTGGGCGAAAAATGCCTCTTATTTGTTATAGGAAATTGTGAAAAAATGTCTGTTTTTTAAAAATTAACACTCTTTCCCCCCCCCCCCCGTCACAGCCAGGGCAGCCCCCCGTCCCTCAAATCTAGCTCTCTCTTCCCTCACACATGCACCCTCCTGTCTAATTTCCAAAGTGCATCTCCCCTCAGGCTCTACCAGCAATCACCAAACAGCAGTTATGGAGAAAGCTGTGACCAAGGATGCACTGATCAGGTTGCAGAGTTTGCAGAAATGGTGTTTCACTGACTATTTGCATTCCAGGCCTTGCAAAGCCAGATTTAACCCAACACCAGTTTACTCCACTGGAGGATCTGGTCCACACACCCTAACGGACAATACACAGAGCTGGCGTGGCTCAGCTTGAGAGCCAATCCTTTCCCCAGGCCCTCCAGAGGCATCCACAGCAGCAGGGCTCACTCACCTCTCCCACATCAGCCCCAATACACAGAGAACCAGGATGGCTAAGCCAAGGCGGATGGTGTTGGGCACCAGGCTGAATCTGGCTCTGTTCACTCTTCCCGTGTTTGCTGGTGCAGCTGCTGAGAGAGGCAGAGGGGCATCTGAGAAACCGACTTCTCTGTAGGCCTGATCCAAATCCCACTGACATCTGGCTGTCTCCATCATACTCACATGGTCCCCACTGCTGTAGTATCGGGGCACCTCACAGGCTTTAATGTCAGTGGAAAGACTTTCATTGAGTTTTAGATCAGAGCTTGTATTGTGATAAACCAGCGCTCAAGTGAGAGGGGATGTGGTGGGACAGCAAACGCTCACCCTGCCGCTGCTGCCTTCCTGTGCTCCAGATTCTCCACTTTCTTTCTCATTAAAAAAACAAACAAACTGTGTTTTGGGGAAGTGAAAAATGTCTCCAGCCAGGTCGATGTTTGCAAGAAAAAAATAAACCTAAATAAACTGAAAAAATTATGATTTTTAAAAATGATCAGTTTCAAACACTTCAAAATAAAAACAACTCTGACATTTGGAAATTTGTTGTGGTTTTTATTGTTTGAGCGGCGGTAGTGTTGAGCCAGCTCAACCCAGCTTGGTCTTAGCATGCTAAAACAGCTTATGGCGTGCCCAGAAAATGAAATGATTCAAGGATTAGAAAGGTCTTGTAGTGAGACACTCAAGGTGCTCAGACTGTCTCCTTTATTGAGGAGAAAGTTAAGGGTGATTTGATTATTGTCTGTGATGAGTAACTACGCTGGGAACTAAAATCTGACAACAGACGGCTCTTCGATCTAGCAGACCTTAAAGGTACAACACGATCCAATGGCTGGAAAGTGAAGCTAGACAAAAGCAGACTAGAAATAAGAACATAAAACTGGCCATACTGGGTCACACCAAAGGTCCAAAGCCCAGTAGCTTATCTTCTGACAGTGGCCAATGCCAGGTGCCCCAAACGGAATGAACAGAACAGGTGATCAAGTGATCCATCCACTGTCGCCCATTCCCAGCTTCTGGCAAACAAGGTGAACATTTTTAATATGGAAGGTAATTAACTATTGGAACAATTGACCAAGGGTCATGGTGGATTATCCATCACTGGACCTTTTTGAATGACGATCGGATGTTTTGCTAAAAGGTCTGTTCTCGCTCCACCACAGCAAGTGGGCTTGAAGCAGTAATTAATTCAGGGACGTTCTCTGGCCTGTGTTATGTGAGAGGTCAGACTGGAGGATCACGATGGTCCCTGCTGGCCGTGGAATCTATGAATCTGACATATTCCCTGCAGTATCTGTAGGCTACAGAGCAAGTGCCTGGAGCTGTGTCTATGATTCTGAACTGGAATCTTTGAAATCCAGGCTCCCCGCTCCCAACCAACGTTTGCATGTCCTAGGTTCCGTGGAAAGTGCAAAGGACTGGGGTGGACTCTTTGGGTCAGGAGAAGTCCCTGGATCAAACCATTCTACCCTCCTTCAGCTGATCTCTCCCATCTCTGCCTTTCCCTCACCCCAGTCCCACACATCTCCAATCCAGATGTGCTCATATCACATGGAGACTCCTCTCCAGGGGCGACAGGTACCGTAGGCTAGGGGAGGCCCAAGCCGTAACTCTGCCTATGCTCCACCCCTTGCTCCTCTCTCCCCTGAAGCCAGCTGGGGCTCTGCTCCAGCCAGCAGCCTGGAGCCCGGGGCTTGGGCCAGCTGGGGAAGGCTGGCTGGCAGCTCAGGGCAGGAGGGCTGGGGCTCCTCTGGCCGTGGGGGGCAGGACCTGTGGGGGAAGGGACGGGGCTGGGGGCTAGCTTCCACTAAGGGGGGGTTCCCCCACTGCCCATTCTCCTCTCTATGTCTGTTACCTCCAGTCACTGTCAGGTTCACCTCTGCCATGACAAACACATCCAGGCCTCGCACTGTTATCTGGTACGTCCCGGCGTCCGCGGGCTGCACACGCTGGATCACCAGGGAACCGCTCTGCAGAGAGACGTTTGCCTGCTGCTGATATTCCTCCGCCACCTTCACGCTGCGCTGGCAGGAGCGCCGCCCCCACTTGGGGGCGCTGCCGCTGCACTTGGTCAGCACGTAGGCTAAGACGGGGCGGTGGCCCGAGAGGAAATCCCATTTGAGGTGGAAGAATTCCCCCCCGGGGTGGAGAATTGCAGGGAGACGGGCAGGATGGCTGTCTGGTTGGCGATGGCGTGGACTGGATTCTCCAGAATGGCTAGCAAGAGAGTGGAGGAGGCACCTGTAGAACAGAGAAAGACTCGCGAATTCTATAAAGCGGATTTAAAATGCTGGAAAAGGCCCCCGCTCAGCAATCCCTGGACCCCTAAGGAATGTGTTTCTCTCCAGAGTGGGTACAGCCCGGCCTCTGCTCCCTACCAATGGGCGTGAGTCTTCTCCTTGGAAGGGAGAGCAACTGAAATAAAAAAGGTTTTTTCTCTTTGTTTTGATGTCAGTTCCTCTCCGTTCCTTAGCTCTTTGCCATTGGAAAAGAAGGACAACACTGTTTTAAAAAGGCCATATAGTTATATCCACCTCCCACTGCAGACATTAATCTCTCTTTGTTATGAAACTTATCCCACCAGAAAAAAGGAGGGGAAACGGGCGGGGGGAACCAAACAACCTCTTACAAAACATGATTTCCTTTTCCAAACACCGAAATGAAGCAACATTTTCTAAACGTTCAAAACGAAACAAGCCAAAAAGATCGGTTTCATTTCCATTTTTTTGGTTGAAGAAATGAAAATTTCTGCAAACAATTTCAAAAGAAGCAAAATTTGTCAAGCGGCATTTATTTCTATTTTCAGACCGGCTCTAATGACAAGTAATCTACCAGTATTTATGGTCACCGATGAAGTTAGACTTGGTCTGCACATAGATTTGGGGCCAATAGAATGACATTGGGGGAGGGCTAGCTCAAATTGGTTTGAGCATTTGCCTGCTAAACCCAGGGTTGTGAGCTCAATCCTTGAGGGGGCCACTTAGGGATCTGGGGCAAAATTGGTCTTGCTAGTGAAGGCAGAGGGCTGGACTCAATGACCTTTCAAGGTCCCTTCCAGTTCTAGGAGATTGGTATATCTCCATTTATTATCTATTATTATGTGCTTTTTATACCAGTACTGCCCCTAATGTGGCTGCAGCTATACCAGTATAAAGGCACCGTATATCAATATAGCTCATTTCCCCTTCCCGTATGGGGCAAAACTCTACCAGTATAAACACACTTCTACCGCTATAACTGCATCCGCACCGGAGTGGTTGTACTATTTTAACTAGACCGCGTTGAATAGTGAGGAGAATTAACTGCTCCTGAGAGATGGACTCCAACACTCAAAGTCTTTATGTTGAGGCTGGATCCAGGGCCAGTGCAAGGAAGTTTCACGCCCTAGGCAAATTTCCACCTTGTGCCCTCCCCCCCTCCACCCTGAGGCGCCCCCACCCCTGCGACAGCTCCCCCTCTGCCCTGAGGCTCCCCTTCCCGGAGCCGTGCAGCACCTCCCCACCCCAGCTCACCTCTGCTCCGCATCCTCCCCAAGCACGCAGCCCTGCTCTAATTCTCCTCCCAGGCTTGGGGCGCCAAACAGCTGATTGGTGCTGCAAGCCTGGGAGGCAGGAGAAGTGCAGCAGCGACTGCACACTCGGGGAGGAACCACTGCAAAAAAAATTGGGGGCACCGCTTTTTGGCACCCCCAAATCTTGGTGCCCTAGGCAACCGCCTAGTTTGCCTTAATGGTAGCACCGGCCCTGGCTGGATCAGTCTTTCTAAAAGATACGCTCTAGCTCAACCACAAGCTATGGGCTGGATGCAGGAATCCCTGGTGAGCGCCTCTGGCCTGGGTTATACAGCAGGTCAGATTAAATGTCCATATTGGGCCCTTCTGGGTCAGAATAACCCATGACAGAAGTTCAGTCTCAGTTGTAGCATAGAAATCGCTGTTCTCTTGTGTAACAAACCACCCCCTCTTTGCTACAAGCCATTCCTCCTCCTCCTTTCTTGTTTACCTTTGCTTCACTACAGCCTTTGACAAAAGCATGGATGGAGCCCGTCCAGCCAGGTCTTGAGACAGTCTATACTCACCCAAAAAGCAAAGAACAGTAACACGGTGCCGGCGATCATTTCCCTGAGCCACAGGCCCCGTATCGCATGAGAATTAGTCACACCTCAAACTGTAGCCCCTGCCTGAGTTTTGGAAAGGCAAAGAAATTTCTCCTCATCCCAGCTGGTGTCCCGGTGGCAAGGAAAGTGCCGGGCGTTTACCAAGCACACAGCACAGGGCTGGGCTTGTCTGAAATGCACCTGATGTAACGGTCACTCTCTCTCTCAGGAACCAAGGATGTGGTCTCGCATTAGTGCCTCCAGGGCTCGCCACAGGATGTCACAGGCCTGTTCTGGGGTACAGCAGAAACGGCCAGATTCTGAGAACCAGCTCCTGGGTGTCCAACAAAGAGATGGGACAAAACGACAAAGCTGCCCTGGCAGCTACGCTTGGTTGAACGGGGGCTGTTGCTCTACTGGGATTGAGAGGGTTAGGGGTTAATGAACAAAGTGGTTGCGTAGCTTGGATATCTCTGCGGCTGAAAACGCCAGATCCTCGCTGTTCTAGGTCCAGGATGCAGGATTGGGGTTGAAGTGGGAGTGGAAGGAAGGTAGCTAAGCAGGCTTTTAGCTTCCCCATTGCTGGGACTGTCCAGTGGAACCGGTTCAGCCATGGCATAACTCAGAGCAGCCTGTGGGCTGCTCTAAATTATGCTAGCTAAAACAGGTGCTGTGGATCGTAAACACTGGCCAGGGATCACCAGAGTGCAATGAACTCCAACCATGTTCCCGTGTGTCCCTTCCATCTGGAGAGGAGCAGGTGGCGCACAGCTACCTAGGTCAGCCTTCTGTCACCTGGTGAGTCCTCTACATCAGGGAATCCCCACCAGCCATTTTAGGGCTGGTCTCTGCCCCTTTTTTATGCTGCTGGAGCCCCTCAAAGGAGCCAGGGGTAGAAGCAAGGATCTGGCCCTGGAAATGTTTGTTTCGGGACAACAATTCTGCTGTTTTGAATGGAGCTAGGCATGTCAAGGCTCTTTAATTTAGACATTGGGGTGGGGGACAAGAGAGAGAAAAAAACTCCTCTAGTTAGGGCTGCCATGTGGGAGATGTGGAGTCAAATCACTGCTTTTTGTCTGTTAGAGAGAGGATTTGATCCCAGCTCTGCTAGAGCCTAGGTGAGTGCTCTAAGCATATCCCAGGCTCCTGTTGTGCTAGGTGCTGTACAAACTCAATAAAAGGATGGTCCCTGCCCCAAAACAGCAGGATCCATCATGCCACTAAAGCCACTTTTGCAGTGACTTGTACATGTGAGGTTAGCTCCGTTTGGCCCTGTGGATCTCGGCTCATAGTCAAACCTTCCTGGCTAGACTGTCACTGTAATTCACTCCCCAGACCAAAGACTGAACGAAAGCTGTCAGGACAGATTCTAATGGGAAGGTGACCGGACAGCAAATGTGAAAAATTGGGACAGGGGTGGGGAGTAATAGGAGCCTATATAAGAAAAAGACCCCAAAATCAGGACTGTCTCTATAAAATTGGGACATCTGGTCACCCTATCTAATGGAGCGACACCAATTTACACCAGGGGAGAAACTGAGCCGGGGTGAATTTAACTCTGCCAGCCACAGAAGCACCCAATCAGGAAAGGGAAAGCTGCTCTCAATGTGTTTGGAGGAGATTCAAAGCTCAGGCAGCCAATGAGAAATGCCTGTTTGCTCTGAGCCTGCTGTATTGGTGGAGGATGCAGAAGAAGCACCCAGCTAGTAATAGAGAGATGAGTGTGCTTCTTACCATGCTGGGGTAAGGAGTTTCCTGTACGCTGAGACATGTGGCAATCCAGGCTGCTTGCTTTGGGATCTAACATGCAGGAGACACTCCCCACCATGGCCTGGCTGAGGCAGGTAAGAGATGGCTTTTATTCCTTCCCAGGGCTCATTTACACCACCAACAGCAGGAAAAAGCTCAGGGGCCTGGGTTTTGCAGCTGTGACTGGTGATTCTGGGGGCCAGCAGCTGGAGATACACATCAAAAGCTGGGGCCCCAAATCACCAGTTTGGGTGGAAAGTCTTGGCCTGTAGCTCCCAGGGCATTTTTGAAACAAACATGGACAAATATTGGGATTGATTTGTAGGAGACAATCCAAGTGAGATCACTTAGGGTAGATGTAGCTGTCAGGGGGGAGCAGTCACCCACCACACCCCACAGGAGTTATAGGAGAGGAGGGAGGAAGCAGAGGGCTTTTTTAATGCTCCCACTGCTTTTGAAAATCTGGTGCTTACATGGGAGCTGAGCTCTGTTCTGAAAATCTAACCCCAGATATGTTCCCTGTTCATGGAGAGCACGATTCAGCTCTCCCATAACTCCCCCAGCCCACCCCGTGTGTGCTCTATGGGAGACTCATTGTCAGGCTGGGGTGGGGAGACAACAAAATTGTGCCCAGTTTGGGGGTTACGGTTATAGCTCAGTGCAAGCACATGGCACAAGGGGGAACTGGGAAAAACACATGTTCTCTCTCCGTGTGAGTTATTTCCCCATCCATCCCCATAGGCACTTTCTAGATCCATTTATCTACCCCTTCCCAAACATAGCCCCTATCTATCCTTTTTATAACATGTTTGATGAAAAGTTCAATAAGATCTTGGATTTAAATTTTTTGTGGGGAAATGTTTAAAAAAAACAACCCACTGCATCCCCCCAAAGAAAGAGAACAGATGGGTCCATTTTGGAGAGTTTGAAACAACTTTGAAATTTCTAAACGTTTTGCAAAAATGTGTGTTTTTCAATCACCTCTAGAAGAAAGTTTTAAGTAAGGACAATAGTCCAGATCCTTCATGCAGTTTCAGCATCCTTTGATCTCGGGGCAGCTGGCTGCTAAACTCAGATCTCCTGGCTCAAATTACAGCAGCCTGCAGGAGGCTGTGACACACACAGCGTGGCCAATCAATCATGCCCTCACGATATCTGTTGCTTTCCCTGAAGCCCTGGCTCCTGGAGTCACGTGATTTTTTTTAGAGAACCTCAGCTTTCATTTGAAAAGAAAAGCAGGCCTCAAGCCTTTGTGGTGGGGGAGAAAAGCCTAAAACGATGAACTGAGTGTACTGGGGAAGCTCAAAGCTCCAGATTAAAAATCTCATGGTTTTTAAGCCAATCTCATGATTTTGGGGGGATCTGGCTCAAGATTTTGGAATGAGTGGGGTTGGCCGCACTGTAGACGGTCACAGGCTGACTGGCCCCTTCAAAGGGAAATGGGACCACCCCACTTGTGCCATTATTAATTAGCTGCTTCTCAGCCTGAGGGGGTGGGACTTAGAGGGTCAGGTGATAACATAATAGATGCCTAGGCCTTATAAAAGGCTGAGAGTGGCCAGACAGGCTTGGTCTGTGGAAAGCTCTGAGCTAGCGTCTGCAGGAGGCTGGGCACTCTGGGGGCAGGGACCAGCCTGGGACAGGGCTCTGTACTGGAACACAGATGGTCCAAGGTCCAGCAGGGGCTGAAAATGGTGCCCACAGGGACCAGGTTGTGGTCGATCTCCTGCAGCCAGAAAGACTCTCAGAGGTAGCCCAGAAGGGACTGGGAACAGGGCCAGGAGGGGAGGGCTGAGGGGCAGAAGAAGCTGTTTGTTTACTGGGACTTGTTTAGCTGGCTTTTGGTAACCCCTTCCAGGGTAACTTGGTTTGTGACTTGGCTGGAGGGTTAAGCCGCATCTCCAGCATGAGTGTGTAGAGTTAGTGGGGACTCTGAAGGAAGGAAACTGAGGCAGGGGTGTGCTGCCTGTAGTGCTGTGCTTGGCCAGCGGGGGTTGCTGTAGAGCAGTTCTATCCTATGAACAGACACTAGGTGCCTACCAGAAGCAGGTACTAGATGACTGTTGCCTTATCCACTCCCAGGGGCTTGTGTAGCTGGTAGCCTTGCTGCTGCCACTGTTTCTGCAGGCTGAGCAGAGACTGGGAAGCTGATGCTGCTCTGGACTTGCCAGGGAAGGGGTGTGGGGGGAGAGTTTGATTCTCCCTTCCTGCTCTCTCTCCCTACCCCTGCTTGACTCCCTCTCTGGTCCCCACCCGTAAGGATGGGGCTCTAATGCAGACAGGCCTGGAGTTCGTGCTGGTGCAGCTCATCCCAGCCGATTCAGGCTTTACCTGTCTACACTGGGCATTTGCACTGGGGCAGCTCTGCCTGTGGCTGGCCCGTGCACTGGCTGAAATCCCCAGTGTGAGCAGTGTCTTAGCTGAAAGCCTGGGGCCCGATTCTCGCCTGCCTTACCTCTAGGGCAGCTGTTTACACCGGTTCTCAGCACAGCTGGTGTAAGTTACGCCAAGCCCACATGGGGCAGCTGAATAAGTAGTGCTGGGGTAGGCAACCTGTGGCACACAGCTGATTTTCAGTGGCACTCACACTGCCAGGGTCCTGGCCACCGGTCCGGGGGGCTCTGCATTTTAGTTTAATTTTAAATGAAGCTGCTTAAACATTTTAAAAACCTTATTTACTTTACATACTACAATAGTTTGGTTATATATTATAGAAAGAGAGATTCTAAAAACGTTAACATGTATGACTGGCACGCAAAACCTTGAATCAGAGCAAATAAATGAAGACTCGGCATAGCACTTCTGAAAGGTTGCCGACCTCTGAAGTAGTGCATTAAAACCCGTGATACTTTCGACTTATAAAGCCATTTCTCCAGAGCCTTCCCTGGACAATAGAACAAAGAAACATTGCCTTTATATTAATTGTGATAATTCAGCAGTATCGTTTTCCCTCTTCCTCCTAACTTCCTTTTCAATCGGGACAACGGGGGGGTGTGTGTGACAGATAAGTGCCAATCCTCTGGCAGTTTGTTCCCCAGCTGAAACTGGTTTTGAGCTAGACAGCTTAAAAAAAGTTGAAAAACTTTTAATAGCGCCTGGGTTCATTGTTCCTGTTTGTCTCCCGAGCGGTTTGATTTGCCTCAGACTTCTTAGAAAAGTATGACTCAGAGAAATTCCAAAAAGTTTGAGGGGGGGTGTAAAACTAGTGGGCTGAGGTCAAAATTGAGCTAGCAAAGCCAAGTGCAGCCTTTTCTAATTGCTGCATCTACTGGAACAAAGTTACAAAATTTGGGGTGGGCAGGGGTGACCAGCCTCAGGAAGCAAACCATTATTCAGAAAACTCGCATCCCATTGCAAAGGAGTTCCAGAGCTGTTTTTAAATTAATCTCCAGCCCTCTCTGGTGGAACTTCGCAGCAGGCACCATTTACACAGCCAGATTACCACTCTTTCGTGGAATCAGGTGATAGTGGGCTGGACTTGGCTTCTGGTGAAGCTGCTGCTGATCTCTCCCATTCCTTTCTCCTCTTTGCCATGTGGTGGGTCGATGTGTTTCTGAGGCTCTTCCTTCTAGCCTGCCTATGTGGGTTTTTGGATGGCACTTCAGGTAAGAGATCCCAGCTCCCATCTATACAGTTCAGTGGGGCTGGAGGTCTGAGCAGAAAAGGGGAGGGAGATGCATATTGTCTGGGGTTTAGAGAAAAGAGAGCTTGTGGGGGGGGGGGATGGCAGCTGTAGTGCCCATGTGTTCCCAACACCTCTGCATGCCCCTTTCTTCAGGCCCTGTCCTGCCGGGACGCTGGAGCAATTTGTACCGTGAGGGGCCGAGAGCCATTGAACCAAACTGTAAACCCTGTATAGGATGGAAACCACTTCAAGCCAGGGGGTGCAGCAGCCCCCTAGGTCCAGCCCCGATGGTCCTGCCCATGTCAATTTTACAGAAAATATTTAGGGGCCTTTTTTTGTCTGGTATTTTTTTGCTTTTATTTATTTATTTGCAAATCCCCAGCTGCTGGCTGAGCAGGTGAGACTTAGAGACCCAGAGAAAAGGGAGAGAGGGAAGAGTGCATGGAACGAACATACAGAGGAGGTGTGTGGTGGGGAGGTTATTTTGTAAAGTTTCTTTGAATGCAGTTTAGTAGCTGGAGATAGAGAGGATTGGCCAGCACCTTGCATCCAGCCAGCTCCATTTGATCACGAGCAGGGAATCCCCTGGCAAGCCCCGGCTTGGGGAACTGGGGATGCGGTGTGGGGCAGATTTGAAGCGTACATTTTCTCTGGCAGGGGGAGTCGACCTTGGGTTTTAAGGTCTGGGGGGGGGGGCAGGCATGCCCTCACTGCAGAGTTTACTGGAGCTATGGGCACTGGGAGTTGTAATCTGCTTGCAGAGACATGCTGTGTAAATGCATGAGATGAAATCAGATATGGTGATGGTGTGTGCATGCGCGCGCGCGGCATGATAGGGGTGTGTATGGGAAGCAGCCCTTGTTAACTCTGCACGCTGCCCATTCATCGCGGGGAAACCACAGCACCCACTTCTAGATCTTTCTGTGATCTAACCATAGGAAGGAACAGGTGAATGTGACACACCTTTATTCACTGCCTCAGGATCTTCCCAGGCCTTCCCTACCTCTGACTCTGCTCCGCTCTCCCGGTTGATTGTTCCGACTGAGCTCTGTCTCTTTGTCCGGACAAAGCCCCAGCAGGAAATGCACAAGCCCCATGTGTGTGGAACAATTTGCAAGAAGTTCAGGGTCACGTTCCTTTAGATCAAAACCCTCCTTTGTTCTGCAACAGCAAATATCTCAAACTCTTTCGTAGCAAGTCACTCGTTTAAAATAATTTTGTTGAACAAGAGCCCTACCCTCTCTGAGCCAGCGTTGTTGATATTCCTGGAGATGTTTTGCTCAGTCATGGAATGTCAGGGTCTTTTTAAAAAAAAAAAGTCACGGTTTGCTACGAAAAAACCGTAAGTCATTAGCAGGTTTTGCAAAATAATCCCCAGAGTTCAGCTCCTAAATCCAGCATAAACGGGGAGAGCCCTGCAAATCAGCAGAGATCCGCTTCATATCCGTGGACCATTTTTGAAGCTTGCGTGCGGAAACAAATTTTGTATCCGTGCAGGGGTCTATACGTGTGTCCTGATGCCCAGGAGCGTGAGACCCTCTAGCTCCCGCTGGCTTTAACTGCAGCTGCTGAATGCCCGCACTTCAGTGTCATTAGAGGACCTGGAATGAACAGAAAGACAAAAGCACGATTGCATCATTCGCTTCCTGTTGTGCAGCCCTACAACAGAATCACGTGAAGTGCGATGGTGTGGGTGTGGAGTGGAGGGTTTGTCAGGGAAGAGGTACTTTGCAGGCACGAAGCCACTGATGTCCTGGCATACCATGCCTTTCCCTCCACAGGGGGATGAGTTAAAGAGCCAACGATGCCTTAATTAGAGTGTGTTCCCTACAAGTTAGTTCCCTGTATTAGGCAAATGTTCCTCATTCCCACTGTTGGCAACTCTCCTGATTTTTTCATGCATCTCATATATTTGGTGTTTGATTTTCTAAAGCCCCATGCCTGGAGTCCTGTGATAAGCATATCCATTTGTTTAAAACCAAATGTGGGGTTATGTAAGAAGGCTTGAAAAACGGTGACTTCCCATCACCCCATCCGAGCTCAAACTCAAAAGCTGAAAAAGCAGACCTCTCCCAAAATATTGATTATTTTAATATTCATGATTTTTAAGGTAACTTGATGGTATTTTGAAGGCTGTGGTTTGGCAAAACCCTGCAAGATGCAATAAGTGGCATGCCAAGAGGGCAAGTTAAGGTTATATGGGGGAAATGGCACCTCTGGTTCCAACAGCTCTGTGGTGTGTTTTCCCCTGTAATGCTGAGATTCTTTCCCTGTTACATGGGGAAGATCTTAGCTGGCATTTCCTGGTTCTGTAACAGCTGATTTTGGGACGTGACCTCCCATAAGGGCCTGGGGAAGCAGAACTGCCTTTTAGTCAGCAAAAACAGGGTGGATTCGTTTAAATCAAATTGATTTAAATCATGATTTAAATCACTAGTCAGGAATTGATTTAATCATGGATTTCTACATATAATGCATTCTTGTTGGTTGTTATAATCTTATACATATTCTTCACACTCAGAATGTAGGTTTAAGTTTTAGAAGGTACACCTGTACATTTTTAAACAGTGATTTGTTTTGAAAACTCTTCAGATTAGTTTTTACAGCTTTATCAGAAAATGAATAATTGTTTGGTTATTTCATTTACCAAAGGTATTGAAGCAGATATTTATGAAGTCATTGGGAGGTGAACTATCTCCATTCAACTGTTAATCATTATTTTTGAGATTTTCTTACCATGCTGAATTAGTAGGAGACTGTCATCAGACAGACATTTAAATTGTTGTATTTAATTAAACACCAATGTTAAGTATTCTGGATATTTTTCTTCGGAGCAAACAGAAACATATATTTTTAACAAAAGCCTATGTCCCTCGCTTCTCACATTTATCTCCAGGTGTCTTACTCCTTGTCCACATCTATCCCCCGCACCCACAATCTTCTATTCATTGCACTTTTTGAAACTTTGCACTTTTAGAGTGAGGTAAGGATTGCCTCTGGTACACAATTTTGCAGAGTGGACAATAGGGCTGAGGTCTGTTTGTTCTCACCTCTGTTTGTTTATTTAAAAATATTTTTGCTGTTAACAAGCATGTTACCTCTGAGGCACAATCCACGTCTGAGACTGCAAAGCTAGCATCTCTGATGGTATCTTCTAGACTGAGCACTGAGACCCAGTAGGTATATAGCAAGATTAACCTAAATAATCTATACAGAGCTCCTGGAACCCCATAAAATTGCGTCCTAATCCTGACTACTGGAACTCATTTCAAAACTTTTTCTTAAACATGACATGATATATTTCTCATTCTGTAAATTGGAATGTATAATCCCTATTCCATGATGAGAGATCTTTGAGCTATAATGTATCTTAATTAAACTCTCTTTAGAAAGCTTTTAGAGGAAAAAACATTTTATCCAAAAAATCCAATTTAAATACAAAAATCTGATTTATTTTATTTAAAAAAAATTGATTTTTATCCACCCTGGTTTGCGAGTGAACAGCAAGCTGGTCCCGGCAGGGAGCCAGAGTGTCAAAAAGTTCTTAGCTGGCAGGAAGCCTCTCTGAGCATCTACAAGCCTCTCACTAAACAGTGACTGGCTGAATGATTAATTGTAAGAGCCCCTTTGTCAGACCCTTTTCCTTTACTTCCCTCCCTCCCCCCCCTTGTCCAGTCCCTGACCCAGGATTGCCAGCCAAACTAAATACTTCTTGTTTGAAACCTCACAGCTCACGAAGCTTGTCCAATGTCCACGTGACTGAGCCCGAAGGCGGCTCTGTGAACACCACCATACCGAATGCCACCTACATTTCGAGAGACGTCTTTCTTCGTGCAGAAATATGATACACTCAACTTCGTTCGGCATGGGAAGATGTCATTTACTCTTCTGATGAGGACTCCCAAAACGTCCTCAGTTCCTTCAAGGAGACACTCTCCTTTTCTGGTGGCTACTTCAAGATGGAGACGTGAGCAAAGGGCTGAAGGTGTTTACAGGATTCAAGGTGAATGTACAAGAAGTGTGTGGTATTGTAAACCTCATCGTGGTAGGTAAGTTCTACGCTCAGTGATCCCAGAAAAAACTCTGCTCCCATGCATCCCACGAAGTGGGGATTCACCCACGAAAGCTCATGCTCCAATACGTCTGTTAGTCTAAAGTTCCACAGGATTCTTTGCTGCTTTTTACGTGATCCAGACTAACATGGCTACCCCTCTGATACTCTGCTCCCATTGCACTTCTCAGGCAGCATAAAGCCTGTGGAAACAGGGCGGAGCTTGGTGGTTTGAGCATTGGCCCTCTTAACCCAAGTTATGAGTTCAATCCTCAAGGGGGCCACTTAGGGATCTGGGGCAAAAATAATCTGTCAGGGACTGTACTTGTCCTGCTGTGAAGTAGAGGACTGGACTCAATGACCTTTTGAGGTCCCTTCCAGTTCTACATTTCTATGATTAAACTCCCAGAATACGGAAGACCCCAGCAGACATTGAGCTGGGAGAGCCTCTCCTCTGCAGTCCCCAAGCCCAGGGGAATGTGTGAAGAGAGGAACCATGCACTCTGGCTATTCTCAGGGATTGATGGCCCCCTGCCAGCTGCGCACATTATAGCAGCACCCCAGGCTGCTATAACTATGATGGACCTGGCCCGAGAACCAGAAGGTGTAAATCCTGTTGTGCCGAGCAGGGCCTTGACTACACTAGGCCCACTGATTCTAATGACAATAACATTTTTTGCAAACATGGCCAGCTAGTGACCGGCCGCCAGGGGAGCTAGTCCCTGGCCCCTTTTTGCCCCTGCAGGAGCCCAAAGCACTCCCACTGTGGCCTTGGCCCCAGTGCTGGGCAGCTGTGGGGGCAAGGACCCAGGCTCAGCGCTCCCAGCAGCACGGTTGCCGCGTCCCCAGGCCTGGAGGTCAGGGTGGCAGGTGCTGGGGCTTGCCGCCCGGAGTCCCAGTGGGAGGCAGGCCAAACAGTCCCGGCCAGCCATGGCAGAGTGCTGGGAACAGCAGGAGGGGGGCCTGGCCTGGTGGCGGAGCATGGGCGGCGCCAAGCTAGGCTGTTTGGGGAGTTACACCCTCCCCTTGCCTATGATACCTGCTGCCCATGTTTGCAAAGTTTCTGCAGTGTAGGCAAGGTTTAAAGCGCCCCAAGGGCTCACAGGGAGAGCAGCATGTGTCCTATAGGCCACAGGGTGACTCATTTTTTCTGTTCATCAGACTGCTCATTAACATACTCCTGGCTGCGTCTGACTGCAGGATCAGGAACAAACATTAATGAAATGTCAGCATTGAAATCCCCGGTAATACGTGGCAGGCTGTGATCTGTTTTATCTCTGGCCACTGTCACGCTAGTATCTGAGGCCCAGATCTTCAAAGATCATGGGAATCAGATGCCTAAAACACCTTGGAGATCTGGGCCTAAGGGCCAGATTGTCAAAGGTATTTAGGCACCTCAAGCTGTAAATAGGAGTGTAAGGGGATTTTCAAAAGCACACAGCTGCCTAACTCTCATTGAAGATGGGAGTTAGTCACTTTTGAAAATCCATTAGTGGCCTACCTGCATCTTCAGGAATGCAAATACCTTTGAGTATCTGGCCCTAGGTAATCAAAGGGCTCTGTGGCAAAGGCTGGAAGTGAACCTGGCACTCCTGGGTCCTAAATCAGCACTTTCCCCTTAGACCACCCTTCCGCAGTGCAGGCAAGAAGAGGAGAATCAGGCCTGTGATATACGGAGTCCTCACCAACACTTTCCTCTTTATTGTCCCATTCCAGAGCCCAGCTCAATCCCACCTACTGTGTCTGGGACGTCCGGTGCTGAGGAGGAACCTCGCAGTGAGACCAAAGGGGAAGGTAAGTAGCTTGTGATGGGAGATTTCCTGCACCAATAGCGTCTCTCATCCCAACCACACACACATGTCCCAGCTCCCACGTATGTAAATGTGAGCTTGAGGGAATCATGCAGTTGCTCCAGATCTTCTCAGATGCCCTGATGGCTTGTGCCACAATTGGCCAAAAATGGACCAGTGGGAGCTGGCATAGCCGAGTTGGCTACGCCCAAGGACAAGCCCTTGGCCAATCGAGGAGCCATGTTTGGGGCCTCCCAATGCGAGTGCAGAGTGTCAATAATAAGGAGGAGTCCTTGTGGCACCTTAGAGACTAACAAATTTATTTGGGCATAAGCTTTAGTGGGTTCGAACCCACTTCATCAGATGCATGGAGTGAAAAATGCAGGAGCAGGTATAAATACATGGAAGGATGGGGGTTGCTTTACCAAGCGTGAGGTCAGTCTAACGAGATAAATGAATTAACAGCAGGATACCAAGGGAGGAAAAATAACTTTTGAAGTGGTAAGAGAGTGGCCCATTACAGACAGTTGACAAGAAAGTGTGAGTAACAGTAGGGAGAAATTAGTACTGGGGAATTAAGTTTAGGTTTTGTAATGACCCAACCACTCCCAGTCTCTATTCAGGCCTAATCTAATGGTGTCCAGTTTGCAAATTAATTTCAGTTTTTCAGTTTCACGTTGGAGTTTGTTTTTGAAGTTTGTTGTTGAAGAATTGCCCTTTTAGGTCTGTTATGGAGTGACCAGGGAGATTGAAGTGCTCTCCTACTGTTTTTGAATGTTATGATTTCTGATGTCAGATTTGTGTCCATTTATTCTTTTGCATAAGACTGTCCGGTTTGGCCAATGTACTGGCAGAAGGGGCATTGCTGGCACATGATGGCATATATCACATTGGTAGATGTGCAGGTGCATGAGCCCCTGATGGCGTGGCTGATGTGGTTAGGTGCTATGATGGTGTCCTTTGCATAGATATGTGGACAGAGTTGGCACCGGGGTTTTCTTGAAGGGTTTGGTTCCTGGGTTGGTGTTTTTTGTTGTGTGGTGTGTAGTTGCTGGTGAGTATTTACTGCAGGCCGGGGGGGGCTGTCTGTAAGCGAGGACTGGCCTGTCTCCTAAGGTCTGTGAGAGTGAGGGATCGTCCTTCAGGATAGATTGTAATTGTTGATGATGTGCTGGAGAGGTTTTAGTTGGGGCTGAAGGTAATGCCTAGTGGCGTTCTGTTATTTTCTGTGTTGGGCCTGTCTTGTAGTAGGTGACTTCTGGGTACTCTTCTGGCTGTGTCAATGTGTTTCTTCACTTCACCAGGTGGGTATTGTAGTTTTAAGACTGCTTGATAGAGATTCTGTAGGTGTTTGTCTCTGTCTGATTGGAACAAATGCGGGTGTATCTTAGAGCTCAGCATGTAGATAATGGATCGTGTGGTGTGGTCTGGATGGAAGCTGGAGGCATGTAGGTAAGTGTAGCGGTCAGTAGGTTTCTGGTATAGGGTGGTGTTTATGTGACCATGGCTTATTTGCACTACAGTGTCTAGGAAATGGACCTCTTGTGTGGACTGGTCCAGGCTGAGGTTGATGGTGGGGTGGAAATAGTTGAGATCTTGGTGGAATTCCTCAAGGGCCTCCTTCCCATGGGTCCAGAAGATGAAGATGCCATCAGTGTAGCGCAAGTAGAGTAGGGGTGTAAGGGGATGAGAGCTGAGGAAGCGTTTGTCCTAAGTCAGCCATAAAAACGTTGGCGTACTGAGGGGACCACGCGGGTACCGTAGGAGTCCTGCTGACTTGCAGGTAGAAATTGACGCCAAATCTGAAATAGCTGTGGGGGAGGACAAGTCGCAACGTGCAGCCGCCAGGTTTGCTGAGATGGTGTCGGGGATGCTATTCTTGATGGGGAATTAGGGCAATGGGTTCAGGGCAGAAAACTGCGATCTCCAAAAGCCAGCATGCTCTGGGGGGAGCCAATGGAAGATGTTGATGAGAGGGGTGTGTCCCAAGCCCCACCCCCTCCATGTTCCCTGCCTGTTGTGGCTTGTAATCCAGGGAAACCCCTCTCTTGCAGCCAGGTGATTTCAATGCTGCTCAAGTCATACCTTGCAGGAATAAGTTAGGTACACCTGCCTTGCTCTATGCAACATGGTGGGGAGGGATAGTTCAGTGCTTTGGGCATTGGCCTGCTAAACCCACAGTTGTGAGTTCAATTCATGCAACATGGCAGAGGAGCTGTCCTAACCTAGGCCCTGTGGCTAGAGCACTCAGCTGGGAGAGCCCCGTTCAGTTCTCCCATCATTTAAAAAGTCCCAGTCCATTCTTCTTAATAATCTCAGAGAGGCAACTCCTCTTTGTCTGGGTTGGGTGAGGGAGTTGCTTAGGCACTGTCAAATTACTTAACAGCCCAATTAATCTAAGTATTATACTTAACGGGTTTCTGGAATTTGTAACCGGTTTAGCAAGGTGATTCCACGACAGGCTGGTGCACCGTTAAAAAAGAAACAGGCGCTAGACAGAAGTAAGCAGCAGCATGGGAAAACCATTTGTCAACCATTAAGCTTTCTTCAGATTGCAAGGAGAGAGGCTTGGAGACGGCCTGGAGAAGAAATCGCTTTTATTGAGGATTCTGTAGCTTTTAAACTGATGGTGGTGTTTTCTGCAAAGGGAGGAGGTGGGAAGGAACCTGCTTTATGGCTCAGGCTGCATCTGCACTTAAAACACTACAGCTGCTGTAGCCCTTCAGTATAGACCCTCTCTACAGCAATGGGACACCCAGTCCAGCGCTCTGCGCCACGCTGCCTCCATGGGTCCCAGCTCTCACGCACACCCTGACATCACTGAGAGCTCGGCATGCACAAGGATCAGGCCTAGTGTCTGACCAGGGTGTCACTCCTGACCCCAAACTCCCTTTGAGTCCCTTAAGAGCTTATGGTTGCTTCCATCTCCATCCCCCAATGCTGTGCTTGTATGCAATGACTCATTCCACTGACGAGGGTCATAGCCTGCCTTGAGGTCATAGCCTGCCTTCAGCTCCTCCGCCCTGACTGCAGCATGTGTGGAATTCCCCCTCCCAGCCTCTAGGACTTCCCCTAGCATCACAATGACTCCAAGGAAGAGATCTTAAGAGATCTCGGATTCTCTGAAAACATCCACTCAATGCACAGCAGCAGTCAAAAACCAAACAGTGCTGGGAATCATTCGGAAAGGGATAGATAATGGACAGAAAATATCATAGTGTCTCTATAGAAATCCACATCCTGAATACCGCACGCAGATCCAGTTGCCTCATCTCAAAGGAGATATATTGGAATTGGAAAAGGTTCAGAAAGGGCAGCAAAAATGATTAGAGACATGGAACAGATTCCGTATGGGGAGAGACTAGTAAGACTGGGACTTTTCAGCTTGGAAAAGAGACGACTAAGGGGGGGGATAAGATAGAGGTCTATAAAATCATGACTGATGTGGAGAAAGTAGATAAAGACGTGTTGTTTACTCCTTCTCATAACACAAAATTGGGGGGGAGGAGTAGCTCAGTGGTTTGAGCATTGGCTTGCTAAACCCAAGGTTGTGAGTTCAACCCTTGAGGGGGCCATTTAGGGAACTAGGGTAGAAATCTGTCTGGACATTGGCCCTGCTTTGAGTAGGGGGTTAGACTAGATGACATTCTGAGGTCCCTTCCAACCCTAATCTTCTATGAAGATCCAAGGGTCACCCAATGAAATTAATAGGCAGCAGGTTTAAAACAAACAAAAGGAAGTATTTCTTCACACAACACCCAGTCAACCTGTGGAACTCCTTGCCAGAGGATATTGTGAAGGCCAAGACTAATAAGAGGCTTCAAAAAGGAACTAGATAAGTCCATGGAGGATGGGTCTGTTAACTGCTGTTAGCCAGGATGGACAGGAATGGTGTCCCTAGCCTCTGTTTGCCAGAAGCTAGGAATGGGTGCCAGAAGCTAGGAATGGGTGACAGAGGATGGATCACTTGATGATTACCAGAGCTCCTGTGATTCTGTTTTTTTGTTTTTGGGTTTTTTTTAAATCTCTCCAGAGTTTTGGTTGCAATTGAAACTTCCAGTTAAAGCAATAGGTGTGAGGGCTGCTATTTAAAAATAATTAGATGCAAAAACAATATTAGTGCAACATTAATGTTGTATGGTTAGGACATACACGTTAAGTGTCCTATCACAACATTAACTTGATCAACTTGAATGTATGTAACATATATTTCCCCTTTCTTTTTTTCTTGTTGTATTAAAAAGGCCAAAGACACAAACTTACAGGAATGAGTCAGAACTCCTCAGCTTACAGGAGTGGGTGCTGCAGGGATCGGGGCTGATTTTTAAAGGGCCCAATTTTCAAAAGCCCCAAAGTGACTTGGAAATGTTACCCATAATCTTCCTTAGGAATTGATTTTTTTAAAATAAGGGAGGTGTAGCCTGTTTTCCACAGGGTCAGTCTGAGTTCAAGCCAATGCCCTAGGGCATTTCAGGCTGCTGTCCTGTCTGATCCAGCCCAGGGGACAATATCTGATGCTTCCAGAGAAAGCAAGAACCTGCTGTAACATAGTTCTACGATGCTGTAACTGCAGGTGGGGAATTAACTCCTGACCTCCGTGGCGTTCAGACTATGCCCTGAAGCATGGGATTGGGCCAGAGGGACTGCTGCCGCTGGTCACGGTGCCTAGGGTCTCTTGGAGTGGGAAGTTCCTTTGAGAATTCCATTGGGTGGGGGACTCAGCTGTGAAGAGAGAGGGCGGGCAGGAGCCTCTGATGAGCCCAGGACTGGACTAACTGAAGTAATGTTCCCTTTACACGGAGCCTCAGCTCTTTGGAACCTCTGCAAATGCTTTAGCCACGTGTTTAGCTCCATCCGTAGGAGTAGCCTTGGATCGCAGTGGCAGGGCTCAGGTGTGTAAGTGTTTGCAGGGCAGCCTCTCAGGGCAGTCCCTGACACGAGGGCAAAGTGGATGTGAAGTGCCACTGTCTGGATTTGGGAGCCTGCCCGCACACCGAACTCACTAGGCGCTGGGTATGTGGCTGCTGGTGCTGGGCCGTGGAAAATCAGCCCCGGGTGGTTATTTCAAGTGGAAAACCAGAGTCACTTCTCGGTCTTTTCACTTCTAATTCCCTTTCCCTTCTGCCGCCAGATTTCAGCGTATGATAAAATCCCTCTCAATGCCAAGTCGGTGCCTCAAATCACTGGACCGGGTGCAGGAATCACTAGGCGACGTTCTCTGGCCTGGGTTATACCAGGGCTCAGACTAAATTAGTGTTCCCCAAACTTTGAAAAGTTGAGCCCCCTCCTCAAGGCAAAGAAACCAGTCATGCTCCTCACCTGTCAGCCCCACCATGTGTTAGCAAATCCAACCCACATCTTCATGTATACATCTTCAAACCCCTCCCTTCCCACCATGGCTAGCCCTTTCCCACGCTTCAGGAGAGGCTGGAGTCGATGATCGTAACCACTGCTTCTAACCTTAAGATCTGAGGGACCCCATCCTGGAGCATCTTAAAATTCCCGGTTCCCATACTCTGTAACGGGCTGCTTTGCCAGGCTCACCTTTCTCCCTCCGTCAGGTTGGCCGATGGGGATAATGAGCCTGGAGATCTCATTCCTGCTGCTCTGAGTGGTGCCCATGTGTGCACGGCTAAACTCAGATCTTACTGTATCCCAGGAATATCATAATCTTCTGGGATCCTCACGGCAGCAGTGGGATGATTTAAATGAGTCCTTTAGTAATGGGGCCTTTCTCTCTTTTGTTTCAGAGCCAGTGTCCTCGAATCTTCTCACGATTCTGGTGATAGTGGGAGTGCTGGTGTTACTGGTGGGAGTGCCGCTAATCTACAAATGGTTTCAGAAAGCTAGAGGAAAAGTGTCCGCCTACCTAGGACTCATCTTCAGCAAACAGCTGACTCATCTGTCCCAGGAGCCTGGAAGTCCGCAGGATTCACAGGAAGATGAGCTCACCGAATGCGTAACAGGGACCAGGACCAGGGAACCAGAAACAGGAATCAAGACCCAGCTCTGGAGAATGGTGAGGGAGACCTGCTAATGGAGGACAGACACTTCACCCAGGAAACCAGAGAAAGGGATCCATTAGGTGGAGACATGGGCCAAGCCCAGGGAACTGGATTAGCGTTGTCAATCTTCCAGGATTGACCATGAGTCTGCAGGAATTAAATATTAATTTTTAATTAAAGATGATGTTGTGATCAAATCTTCAGGAATATGTCCAGTTAAAATTGGCAACCCTAAAATGGAGTGGGTGGGAGGAACCCATTAGATGGAGACAGACTTGAGCTGGGGAACCAGCTAAAAGAGACGATCCCTCCTTACAATGCCCATCAATAGTGGGGACTGGACTGGGTGAAACTTTTCATCTAAACCTATTTTAGGTGAAAAATGCAGATTCAGCAACATGGAAACATTTTGCAAATTCATATCTGTTCTGCTGAATTGTTCATGTCCAGACTCTGACCCCAGTTCTTAAAACGTCGAAGCATTTCGTTTAGACACTTTCCAAACAAACCGTTTTGATTTTTCAGTTTGACACATTTTTTTTGTTTAAAAATGTCCTTCAATTTTATTTAAAAAATTCAAAGTTATATCCCTCGAAATGTTCCCATGTCTTTTTTTTTTTTTAAAGCTTTTTGGTTCATCAAAATTTGGAAAAAATTTAGTTTTGTTCAATGGGTCACTTGCTGGAGGATTCTCTGCACCTTGAGGTCTTTAAACCACGATTTGAGGACCTCAATAACTCAGACATAGGTTAGGAGTTTGTTATTGAAGTGGATGGGTGAGATTCTGTGGTCTGCATTGTGCAGGAGGTCAGACTAGATGATCATAATGGTCCCTTCTGACCTTAAAGTCTATATGAGTCTATAATCTGAAGCCAATTTTTTTCTGTTTATTTTATTTTTATTTTTTTGGAATTGCCAGTGACCAGAACCTTCTGTTGTTTGCCCAGCTCTAGGGGTGAGTGAGGATTTTAGCGGTTATATGGTGGGTCTCTGAGACTCCTTGTCATTCAAGCAGCAAAGAGTCCTGTGGCACCTTATAGACTAACAGTTTTGGAGCATGAGCTTTCATGGGTGAATACCCACTTCGTCGGATGCATCCGACGAAGTGGGTATTCACCCACGAAAGCTCATGCTCCAAAACGTCTGTCGGTCTATAAGGTGCCACAGGATTCTTTGCTGCTTTTACAGATCCAGACTAACACGGCTACCCCTCTGATACTTGTCATTCAAATTTTCTTACTATAACAAATTTATTTGGGATGATGGCAGGATGGGCAAAAGCTTCCTAAAAGTGTGTGTAGGGGGTGCTGCTGCCCCGTGAACTGTGGCCCTACCCTGGGCCACCCCTTCTCCTCGAGGCCCTGACCCCTTACACTGCCCCATTCCCTGCCCTCTTATACCGCCCCACCCTTACACCACCCCTTGCCTCCAAGACCCCACCCTCCTGCTCGCTCCTCTCCCCCCTCATCCAGTTGCTCACACTTAGGGCCAGTAAAAGTGGTGGGCTCTGGCCCCAGGGGCAGCTCCAGCCCCCAGCATGCCAAGCGCATGCTGTGGGGGGCGCTCTGCTGGTCGCCAGGAGGGCGACAGGCAGCTCTGGTGGACCTCCCACAGGCGTCCCTCCGGAGGGTCCGCTGGTCCCGCGGGTTCGATGGAGCATCCGCAGGCAAGCCTGCGGGAGGTCCACTGGAACAGCGGGACTGGCGACCGGCAGAGCGCCCCCCCGCGGCGTGCCGCCGTGCTTGGGGTGGCGAAATGGCTAAAGCCGCCCCTGCCTGGCCCCCCTGGATGAGAGTGGGAGAGGATGGATGAAGAACTCCTTTCAGAGATAACTCCCCCCCCCCCACCTCAAAAAAGAGCAATTTGCCAGCCATAGCAACACATGCAACTAACCAACCTGTGCCAGTAACGCCGTGTTATATGTTACATTCCCACCTGGTTTGTGCCTTTGAGAATGTCAACCCTGTGGGCCTGGGAGTTTCTCTACGCAATGTGACCTCAGTGCTTAGGAGAGCCATTGTTTGTAAATGGTTCAGTAGCACATATATTTATCATTCATGTACATAGACATATTAATTAATATTTAGAACTACTTCCATCCCCCCTACTTCCTCCAATATTCTTCAAACTTATTTGTAAATGTTTTTAATTATCACATTTCTGTTTAGTTTTGGTGGAGAAAACTCCACGTTTTCTCTCAAGTGGGCAGAGAAATCCAAAATATTTTTTTTGAAAAGGGACATTTTTCAAAATATGAACAATATAATCAAAAGTGGCAGTTTTAATTAGAAGTTGCATTGTCAGTGTAGAGCCATTTTTCACCAGCTCAGTTACTGTATAAAAAGCTGAGTTTATTTTTCATGCTGCATCGTTTGGACCAGGTGCCAAGCGGTGTCCAGTTTTCGCACAGGTCTTCTCTTCTTGCATCTGCGCCTCTCAGGAGCCTTGGCCTTAATCTTGGCCCTGAAACACTTATGCATATGTTTAACTTTAATTACTGCTGTGAATAATTCCATTTCAATGGGACTACTCTGAGGTTGGGTTTACACTATGGCTCTATATCGGTGTAACTCAGGGGTGTAAAAAATCCACTCCCTGAGTGATGCAGATCTAAACCCCCATGTAGACAGGGCTATTGTCAGAGGGAGAGCTCCCCTGCTGGCCGGGGACATAGCTACTGCCTTTTGGGGAGGCGAAATAACTACACCAACAGGAGAGAGCTATCCCAGAGCGTCTTCATTGAAGTGCTGTAATGACGTGGCTGCATTTGTGTAGCTGAATTGATGCAGCGTTTTTAAGTGTAGATGTGCCCTCAGTAGACAGACTAAGCCCTTGCTTAGGTGTTTGCTCAATCGGGGTCATAATGTGTATCTGGCGACTGCCCATGTAAATGTGATGGAACAGCAAATAATCTGTGAGGATTTGGAAAGAAGGGCGAAGTAAAGCACCTCCTTAGTGTTGGAAATGGATAAAGTGTGTGTTACAACAGAGACACAAGGTGGGTGAGGGAATCTCTTATCGGCCCAACTTCTGTTGGAACGAGGGAGACGAGCTTTCGAGCCACACAGAGCTCTTCTTCAGGTCCTATAAAAGTGATCGATCACCTCACCCACCTCATCTCTCTAATATCCTGGGACCGACACGGATATCACTACTGTCAACAATAGACGTATATTGTTTTCTATTTATCTTTCAAGTGTTTCCTCCTTTGCATATACTCTTGAATGCTGTTTAATACCTGTGAATACTTAATGTGCATAAATAAATTGTATTTTAAAGCTAACTGTGTGCTGGGTGTTTTTGATGTGAGAAAAAGTAGCTAGCAAAAAACCCGATCTTAGAACTTGAAAGTGCCCATCCTCTAAACATGCTGTCATAACATCTTAGAGGCAATCCAAGAAAAAACTGTTAACACTGAGACTTGTACAAGAAACGAGTGTTAAATAGATACCAGCCTAACTGTCTAGGTAGCCATCCCTATATCTATCTATCCTTGTATTATTATCATCTGTCATGAACCAGGACCCAGCCCTGTACAAACACTGAACAAAGGGATGGTCCCTGCCTCAAGGGATTGAAATTTGAGACTAAAACAAGAGAAAACATATGGGGGGTGGGGACGCACAGGGAAACAACAAAGTTGTATTCATCAGCATGATGAGAACTAAAGGTCCATCTAGCCCAGTGACCTGTCTTCCGACAGTGGCCAGTGCCAGGTGCCCCAGAGGGAATGATCAGAACAGGAAATCAAGTGATCCACCTCCTCTCGCTCATTCCCAGCTTCTGGCAAACAGAGGCTAGGGACACCATCCCTGCCCATCCTGGCTAATCGCCATTGAGGGACCTGTCCCCCATGAATTTATCTAGTTCTTTTTTGAACCCTATTAGTGTCTTGGCCTTCACATCATCCTCTGGCAAGGAGTTTCACAAGTTGACTGTGTGTTGTGGGAAGAAATACTTTTCTCTGTTTATACCTGCTGCCTCTTAATTTCATTTGATGACCCTTAGTTTTTGTGTTACAAGAAGGAGTAAATAACACGTCCTTATCTACTTTCTCCACATGCATCATGATTTTATACACTTCTATCATAACTCCACCCCCTTAGTTGTCTCTTTTCCAAGCTGAAAAGTCTTATTAATCTCTTCTCAGAGGGAAGCCACTCCAGACTCAATCATTTTTGTTGCTCTTTTCTGAACCTTTTCCAATTCCCCGCTATCTTTTTTGAGATGGGGTGACCACTGCACGCAGTATTCAAGGCGGGGGTGCACCATGGATTTCTACAGAAGCTGTGGTCTCAACACACCAGTAGCCAAACCAGTGTCAAGTTGGTTTCAGGTTTCCCGACCCAGGAGAGTTTTTGAGGGTGATTTGGAAGAGGCCAATGCAACGGCTTTGATGGGGAGCTCCTCCCAGGTGTCAGGGGCTGCGTGGCAGAAAGCACGAAAGGGCTTGGTGGGAAATGGAGGCTGACATAGTTGGCTGATTGGAGGTGAGTCAACATCAACAGTGAATGAGAGAGGCCAGGTAGGGTGGGGATTGTGAAGACAAGGCTGTACATCGCTCTGTGGCACTTATGTCCCCCCCACACCTCATCACTGTTGTATGGGAGCATCTCACAATCTTTGGATGAATGTGTCTTCCCAACACCCTGTGAATCTAACCTGACTTCTCCCTTGAGGAAAAACTGCACCTGGACCAGCTGGAGAACAACCCATCATTCCGCCTCTAAACTATGTCAGAAAATATCTGTACCCACTCATGTTCACCCACCCATGTCCTCGCCCTCACGCAGGGCCGCCCAGAGAATTCAGGGGGCCTGGGGCAAATACATTTTGGGGGCCCCTTCTATGAAAAAATTGCAATATATATTCTCCTGGGGGCCCTTGCAGGGCACAGGGTAAATTGCCCCACTTGCTCCCTCCTCTCCCCCCACAGGCGCCCCTGGGAAAAATAAACCTTCCGCATCTCGGCACAAACCTAGTTTTGAGAAACTTCTTTCTTTATCACTGATTCTCAGAATCAGCTACTGCTAAAAGGCACTAAAGCTCATTAAAAGGGTTGGACAAATATTTTCCATCAAAACTATTTCTGGATCGAAAACTAGGGGTTTTTAAAAAGCAGAAAAAAATCACAGACAATGTCTGCTTTCCTTCAAACTTTGTTGTGGTTTTTTTTAATTGAAAAGCTGAAATTAGTCTGCCAAAACCTGAACATGGTTTGAGGTTTCAGAAGAGTGTGCCAAATATTTGCTGCTTGCTGTATTTGATTGTTTAAAGAAACAATAAAAAAAATTCTGCTTAAAAAAAAAATCCAAAACTTTTGAACCACCTCAGCTTGTAACCAAACACCTGGGCCCATCCAGTCAGAGATTTTTCCAGGTTTCTGATACTCTGCTGTCTTCCTTGACTCATATCTGTCTCCTTAACTTTGGGTTCATTTAGGGTAGAACATAAAAACAGCCATACTGGGTCAAACTAAAGGTCCATCCAGCCCAGTATCCTGTCTGCCGACAATGGCCAATTCCAAGTGCCCCAGAGGGAGTGAACCTGACAGGTAATGCTCTCCTGCCATCCATCTCCACTCCCTGACAAACTGAGGCTAGGGACACCATTCCTTACTCATCCTGGCTAACAGCCATTAATGGACTTAACTTCCATGCATTTATCAGTTTCCTAGAGACTGGCTCCATGAGGTCCCTCACAAACTGGAGACGGTTCCTGTGGGTTTGTCTTTAGTATCCTTATGTACCTACTCCACGAACTGAGCATTTGAGCTTGGTCCAGAATCTGGGATGAGCCTATGTTGTCAAAACTGAAATGCTCAAAATAGCACATGCATGTGAATGGAGACTGGGTGCTAAAATTAAATTAACCCAGGGGGTCTCAAACTGGAGGTCAGGACCTCTCAGGGGTCATGAGGTTATTACTGGTGGTTGTGAGCTGTCAGCCTCCACCTCAAACCCCGCTTTGCCTCCAGCATTTATAATAGTGTTAACTATATAAAAATGTGTTTTCAATTTATAAGGGGGGGTCGCACTCAGAGGTTTGCTATGTGAAAGAGGTCACCACGACAAAAGTTTGAGAACCACTGAATTAACCCCTCTGAAGCCTCAGGGAATGGAGGGGAGGGGGGGTCTCCCTTGGTAGTGTGGGGGAGGCTATTGCTCTTCTCATGTGATCCCTCCCTCAGTGGCTAATTTTAAAGGAAGCTATCCTCCCCTGATATGAATCTCCCTGTGGCACTGAAATTAAATACAGACTATAATTTGGCATTTGGGAAGTGAAAGAGATGGTAGCTGTAATGGAAAAGCTGACAGCTTGGCTCTTCTGCAAGCCTCAAACTGCTGACTGAGCTTCAGGGTAGGGAAGGCTGTGCCTCCCAAACCGCCTGGCCCAGCCCCCTATCTGACCCCCACCCACTTCCTGCCCCTGACTGCCTGCCCCCCTCAGAATCCCCGACCCATCCTGCTCCTTGTCCCTTCACCATCCCCCAGAGATCCCCCCAACCACCACCCCAGGACCCCACCTCTGCTCCCTGTCCCCTGACTGCCCCGACCCCTATCCACCATCCCCCCCCCCCCCCCCCCGCTGAGTCCTGACGGAGCGATCGGGGCTGCGGGTCTCCGCCAGCAGGTGAGGAGGGGCCGGCGTTGTGCACAGAACGGGGACGGGGGCGAGCAGGGAGCTGTGTGGGGGGGGTGCATCGATCACACTGGGGAACCGGAGTCTATTGGGGAGGGGTCTGTGCGCTGATCGGGCGCGGGTAGTGGGGAGGGGGGAGTGCGCTGATCGGGCGGGGAGGGGGTCGGGCGGGGGTAGTGGGGAGGGGTGTGTGCGCTGATCGGGCGGGGAGGGGGGTAGTGGGGAGGGGTCTGTGCGCTGATCGGGCGGGGGTAGTGGGGAGGGGTGTGTGCGCTGATCGGGTGGGGAGGGGGTCGGGCGGGGGGTAGTGGGGAGGGGTCTGTGCGCTGATCGGGTGGGGAGGGGGTCGGGCGGGGGGTAGTGGGGAGGGGTCTGTGCGCTGATCGGGTGGGGAGGGGGTCGGGCGGGGGGTAGTGGGGAGGGGTGTGTGCGCTGATCGGGGGGGGGAGAAGGTCTATGGGGGTGGTGACAAAATAAGCGGTTAAACTGCAGGCAAGACAAGAACTCCGCTGCCCAGGGAGCAGATCACGGGAGCGGATGCTTTGTGCGTGGGAGGGAAAATGATGTTTCTCTGTACTGAGAAAACCCGTCCCCGTTGTTCCCTGGCTGCGCAGGACAGACCCTGTTTCTTTGCCTTCGAACTGATGGTCAGAAGCGTCCTAATGCCCCTCTGAGCTGCGTCCCAACAGCCAGGGGCGGCTCCAGGCACCAGCCCGCCATGTGCCTTGTTCCCCTGCTTCTGGAGCGGGGGCGCTGAGAAGCGCTGTGCCTGGCGAAGTGGAGCGGGCTGGGGCCGGGTGGCTCCGCTCGGCGCTGCTGCCGGTGAGTGTGGGGTCGCTGGGGGAAGAGGTGGAATGGGGGCAGAGCAGAGGGGGAGGTAAGAGATGGGGTGGAGGGAGTTGCCCGGGAGCTCCCCAGGGAGGGCCCTAACCCCTGCAGCAGGCCGTCCCTGGGGAGGGAACAGAATGTTGGGAATCGTTAAGAAAGGGATAGATGATAAGACAGAAAATATCCTCTTGCTTCTATATAAATCCATGGTACACCCACATCTTGAATTCAGTGTGCAGATGCAGTCACCCTATCTCAAAAAGATCTACTGGAATTCTAAATAATTCAAAGAAGGGCAACAAAAATGATTAGGGGTTTGGAAGGGCTTCCCTATGAGGAGAGATTAATAAGATTGTGACTCTTCAGCTTGGAGAAGAGACAACTAATGGGGGATATGATAGAGGTCTATAAAAATCATGATTGATGTGGAGAAAGTAAATAAGGAAATGTTGTTTACTCCTTCTCATAACATAAGAGCCAGGGGTCACCCAATGAAATTAATAGGCAGCAGGTTTAAAACAAACTAAAGTATTTCTTCATACAACGCCCAGTCAACCTGTGGAACTCCTTGCCAGAGGATGTTGTGAAAGCCAAGACTATAACAGGGTTTAAAAAAGGAACTAGATAAATTCATGGAGTACAGGTCCATCAATGGCTATTAGCCAGGTTGTGCAGGGATGGTGTCCCCAGTCTCTGTTTGTCAGAAGCTGGGAATGGGCAACAAGGGATGGATCACTTGATGATTCCCTGTTCTGTTCATTCCCTCTGGGGCGCCTGGCACTGGCCACTGTTGGAAGATGGGATATTGGGCTAGCTGGACCTTTGGTCTGACCCAGTCTGGCCGTTCTTATCTTATGTAATCATTGTGGCATCAGCTCTGGCAGAACGTTGGGCTGCTGGGCAGGGAATGAGAAACCAGAAATCACCCCCACATCCCTGACCTGTCCTGCTCGGTCTGTCTTGGATTTCAGATTAGCTGCAGAGTCTGGAACAGGGAGGAGACCAGGGCCAGGACCTCCGCCCCGGCTCGACTTCGCTGCTGCTGGATCAGACCCAGTCAGACAGAGGAGCCAACCTCAGCCCAGCGCCTGTAACAGCATCTCTAGCCTGAGTGTCGCTGAGCAACAATGGGGCTAGAAACTAGGGCTGCTGAGAGAAGTGCCTCTGCAGGAGATGTGTGTTGATGGCAATGGACACCTGGAGGCTGGCGTGGAGCCAGGTAATGGGGTGTTGCTGCCTGGGACCAGGCTGGAGAGAGACCCTGAGGCTGCCCCACATGGGGCCGTGTTCTCAGTGGCAGCAGCCAATGCCCAGCAACCTCCTGTCTGTGGGCAACAGGGACTGGATCTCCCCCAGTGGCTCTCAGGGCACCGATCCCTGGCTCACAGCTGCTGTCTGGTGCACACAGCGGTGGCTGTGGGGCTGTGCAGGGGCCTTTTGGGCTGGGTGTGTCAGACCCCCTGTGACAGCCCTGGCCCATCTCTGCCCGGTTCCTTCTCCCCCCTTCTGCTGTGTATGGCCAATGTGAGACCCCAGTGTGCTGGGACAGGTGCACTCGGCAGTGTGGGCGCAGCCAGCACTCGGCAGGGGACACGGGGGGGAGGGGAGGGAGCCAGCTTGAGGTCCTGCAACCAGAACGTATGGGTCCTTGTCTCTGTGCCCCTGGACTCACCAGGCCCCGTGACAGCCTGGCTGGGGGTGCCCCGGGAGGGCTCTGCACTGAGGGGAAGGAGAGACTGTTCTGCCAGCCCCAGCCTGCCTGAGCCTCCGGGCTCCTGTCCCAGAGCATCTGACGGGAGGAGCCATCGACAGAACGGGGCATGTTCTAGGGCAGCTCTAGCCCTGGTGCTGTCGGTGAGACGTGTCCTCGTGGCCGGTCTGATGGTTCTTTGTGTTTCAGAACCTCGTCGTAACAGCAGGAAAAGTCAAACCGGTCCAGTTGTGGTTGCACATGGGAGAGGGCGCAGAGCAGCAATGAGCCCTTTGCCTGCTCTGTGTTGCTCTGAGCTTACCAGCCTGGCCTTCCTGCATCTTCAGGTAATGATACCTTACAAGAGATCTTTTGCATAAAGCATATACCTGTTGCATTGTATTCACACTCGTAAACATATTTGCATAAACATATGGATTGCAACATCACATCTATATCTACAGAAAACAAGAATGAGTTTATCATCAAAGAACAGAGATGCAAGTGAGAGTGAAAAAAATACTGGAAAGTAATGATTTTGTTTTCCGTGTAACCATACCACTTTCTAGAGCTGGCGTTCACACAAAATTTTGGCAGCCTCAGAACGTGACTCTGACAATACTTAACTAACTGTAGGAAAAATAAATAAATAATTTACATGTGCATATTTACGTAGTGGTTTTTTGCAGACTCAATAAGAGATATAAGGTACAGTTGTGCTTATTCTTTACTGGACCTGAACACAAAACAAGTTATTTGCACATTCTTGTCTTTTTTTTGTTCTTTTGCTTTTTTGGTAAAAGGTGGATGGCTGTACAACAATTCTGAACTAAATTTAAAAAATAAATACTTTACATAAAAGAAGTCCAAATAATAATTAAAGAACATATCTGCCAATATGTCCAAAATTTCTTTCACAGACAAAAAAAACCAAAAAAACCTATCCATCCATCCTAGTAATAATAATGATAATAGTAACAACAAACTTGCTGAGCCGCTGCTGTTGTCTTTTCAGCTTGGTTTTTGCATCACTTAAGAGCTTGCGCCTCTGAAATTCACCGTGGTAATTTTGTTCAGCTTCCCCTGCATGAGTGCTATACGGACATTGCACTACTTTTCAATTTGATTAATATCTTGTCATAAACAGATAGCTAAGGGTTAATGTCTCTTTCACCTGCAGCACCTGACCAGAGGACCAATCAGGAAACCGGATTTTTTCAACTTTGGGTGGAGGGAATTTTGTGTCTGAGGTCTTTGTTTTCTGTCTGCCTGCTTTCTCTGAGCTTTGGAGAAGTAGTTTCTGCTTTCTAATCTTCTGTTTCTAAGTGTAAGGACAAAGAGATCAGATAGTAAGTTATATGGTTTCTTTTCTTTGATATTTGCATGAATATAAGTGCTGGAGTGCTTTGATTTGTATTCTTTTTGAATAAGGCTGTTTATTCAATATTCTTTTAAGCAATTTACCCTGTATTGTATCATCTTAATACAGAGAGACTATTTGTATGTATTTTTCTTTCTTTTTATATAAAGCTTTCTTTTAAGACCTGTTGGAGTTTTTCTTTACTTCAGGGAAATTGAGTCTGTACTCACCAGGGAATTGGTGGGAGGAAGAAATCAAGGGGAGATCTGTGTGTTGGATTGCTAGCCTGATTTTGCATTCCCTCTGGGGGAATAGGAAAGTACTTTTGGTTTCCAGGACTGGAAACAGAGAGGGGAAGTCACTGTGTGTAGTTTCACAGAGCTTGTGTCTGTGTATCTCTCCAGGAGCACCTGGAGGGGGGAAGGGAAAAAGGATTATTTCCCTTTGTTGTGAGACTCAAGGGATTTGGGTCTTGGGGTCCCCAGGGAAGGTTTTTTCAGGGGGACCAGAGTGCCCCAAAACACTCTAATTTTTTGGGTGGTGGCAGCAGGTACCAGGTCCAAGCTGGTAACTAAGCTTGGAGGTTTTCATGCTAACCCCCATATTTTGGACGCTAAGGTCCAAATCTGGGACTAAGGTTATGATATGGTGGCAGCGGTGGGATCTAGACAGAATCCAGAAGCCAGTAGGTATATTATATTTTTCTTTTCTCTGCTAAGGGCTTTTTAGCAGAGAGAAACAGTTGGTTTTAAAAGGGAACCAGAGAGAATTTTTTTTTCTGCTCTCTCTGGCAGTTTGTGGCTTGCATGTTAAGCAAGAAGCCATTACCAGACTGTTAAGGGTCTTTTGTCATGGAATAGCCCTCCCATTAGGAGGCAAGTACCAGCACTTATATGCATGCAAATAAAGTGGTTTTTCTGGTTTCCCTTCATTGAACATTAGCTAGAGAGAGAAAGGGAAAAAAGGCACTGTTGCTAGGCAGACTCCAGGAGGCAACAGAGAACCTGCAGTTCAGAAAATAAACACCAGAGGGCACCCCAACCCAAGAAAACAGGAACCATGACTTCTAAGGCAAAAATTGAGGCCGAAGCACAATTCAGAGAAGCTGAACACAGGCGACAACTGGAAATAAAACAAAAAGAGATGGAGATGAAAGAAAGAGAAGAACAGATCAAAGAGGCAGCCTACCAAAGAGAACAGGCAGCCTACCAAAGAGAACTGGCAGCCTTCCAAAGAGAACAGGCAGCCCAAGAGGCAGCACACAAAAGAAAACTAGAAGAAGAAGAGGTGGCCTACCGAAGGAAACAAGCAGAAGAAGAGTTGGCCCACCGCCGAGACATGGAAAAACACCAAAAAGAAATGGAAAAACACCAAAAAGAGAATGAAGAGAAGGAAAAACAAAGAAAACATGAACTGGAGTTGGCAAAAGCTGGGCTGCCTGTGCCAGCCAACCCTAACAACCCAGCGCCAAATATTGCTCCACAGCACAGGAAATTTCCCACCTACAAGGCAGGTGATGACACCGAGGCCTTCTTGGAAAATTTTGAAAGAGCCTGTCTTGGGTACAACATCCCCGAAGACCAGTACATGGTAGAATTGAGGTCACAGCTCAGTGGACCTTTAGCAGAGGTGGCAGCTGAAATGCCTAAGCTGCAAGGGTCGAGGAACCATAAACCCCCTACAGGCCAAGGTGAATGCTATCCAAAAGTGGCCTGTCCCAAAGTCAAAGAAGCAGGTCCAATCCTTCTTAGGCTTGGCCGGATACTACAGGCGATTTGTACCACACTACAGCCAAATCGCTGCCCCATTAACCGACCTAACCAAAAAGACCCAGCCAAATGCCATTAAGTGAACTGATAATTGTCAAAAGGCCTTTACCCAGCTTAAGGCAATGCTCATGTCTGACCCTGTGCTCAGGGTCCCGGACTTTGACAAGCCATTCCTAGTAACCACAAATGCATCTGAGCGTGGTATAGGAGCAGTGCTCATGCAGGAAGCAACAGATCACAACTTCCATCCTGTCGTGTTTCTCAGTAAGAAACTGTCTGAGAGGGAAAGTCACTGGTCAGTCAGTGAAAAGGAATGCTATGCCATTGTGTACGCCCTGGAAAAGCTACGCCCATATGTTTGGGGACGGCGGTTCCAACTACAAACTAATCATGCTGCACTAAAGTGGCTTCATACTGCCAAGGGGAACAACAAGAAACTTCTTCGTTGAAGTTTAGCTCTCCAAGATTTTGATTTTAAAATTCAACACATCACAGGAGCTTCTAACAAAGTAGCTCATGCACTCTCCCGTAAGAGTTTCCCTAAATTCAGTAGTTAAAAAGTGTTCTTAAAATGTACAAGTCCGTTAGTTATATACTTAGGAGTATATGTAAAGGTGTATGTGTTGTATTAATCTGTTTATTTTCAAGTTCTAGAAGGAAATCGCCGCCAGTGAGCTTCCCCACTGTCTGCAATTTGGGGGGCGTGTCATAAACAGATAGCTAAGGGTTAATGTCTCTTTCACCTGCAGCACCTGACCAGAGGACCAATCAGGAAACCGGATTTTTTCAACTTTGGGTGGAGGGAATTTTGTGTCTGAGGTCTTTGTTTTCTGTCTGCCTGCTTTCTCTGAGCTTTGGAGAAGTAGTTCTACTTTTTAGTCTTCTGTTTCTAAGTGTAAGGACAAAGAGATCAGCTAGTAAGTTATATGGTTTCTTTTCTTTGATATTTGCATGAATATAAGTGCTGGAGTGCTTTGATTTGTATTCTTTTTGAATAAGGCTGTTTATTCAATATTCTTTTAAGCAATTTACCCTGTATTGTATCATCTTAATACAGAGAGACTATTTGTATGTATTTTTCTTTCTTTTTATATAAAGCTTTCTTTTAAGACCTGTTGGAGTTTTTCTTTACTTCAGGGAAATTGAGTCTGTACTCACCAGGGAATTGGTGGGAGGAAGAAATCAAGGGGAGATCTGTGTGTTGGATTGCTAGCCTGATTTTGCATTCCCTCTGGGGGAATAGGAAAGTACTTTTGGTTTCCAGGACTGGAAACAGAGAGGGGAAGTCACTGTGTGTAGTTTCACAGAGCTTGTGTCTGTGTATCTCTCCAGGAGCACCTGGAGGGGGGAAGGGAAAAAGGATTATTTCCCTTTGTTGTGAGACTCAAGGGATTTGGGTCTTGGGGTCCCCAGGGAAGGTTTTTCAGGGGGACCAGAGTGCCCCAAAACACTCTAATTTTTTGGGTGGTGGCAGCAGGTACCAGGTCCAAGCTGGTAACTAAGCTTGGAGGTTTTCATGCTAACCCCCATATTTTGGACGCTAAGGTCCAAATCTGGGACTAAGGTTATGATAATCTCTTACAAACAGCGCACACTGCAACTTGCTCAGAAACAGAATCAGAAGGCTTCAGAAACACAAGAAACTGCTCTTCCCCCAGTGCTGAAATGTTATTTTTTCTTTCTCTGTTTTTGCTTTTCTTAGAAACACTGTTCTGGAGTCTAAACTAACAAGGCCTCCCCTTCCCTTACTTCCCCAGCGTGTGTCTGAGAATCCTTCTCATAAGATCTCGCCCGCTCAGCTGCAGAAAGAAGCTTGACAATGTGTCCCTGAGTTTAAAGGTTCAGAAGCAGAAGGCACATACAAAGAATCCACAGTTTAAACGACACACAGTGAGCCAGGGATCGGTGCCCTGAGAGCCCCTGGGAGAGATCCAGTCCCTGCTGCCCTGTCATAAACAGATAGTTAAGGGTTAATAGAACAGGAGTACTTCATGTGTCTTTTGCCTGTAAAGGGTTAACAAGCTCAGTGAGCCTGGCTGTCACTTGACCAGAAGACCAGTCAGGGGACAAGATACTTTCAAATCTTGCTGGAGGGAAGTCTGTGTGTGTGCTGTTAGTTTTTGGTTGTTGTTCACTCTGGGGGCTCAGAGGGACCAGATGTGCAACCAGGGTTCTCTCCAATCTCTGATACAGGCTCTTATATGTTCAGAATAGTGAGTACTAGGTAGATAACGCGAATTAGGCTTATTTTTGTTTTCTTTATTTGCAAGTGTGTATTTTCCTGGAAGGATTATCTCTCTGTTTTGCTGTAACTTGTATTTGTGCTGGGGGGGAGGATTCTCTCTAGTGTCTATAAGCTGAAAGCCCTGTAAACATTTTCCATCTGGATTTTACAGAGATAATTCTTACTTTTTTCTTTCTTTCATTAAAAGCTTTTCTTTTTTAAGAACCTGATTGTTTTTTTTTTATTCTTGTGTGAGACCCCAGGGGACAGGGTCTGGAGTCACCAGGGAATTGGTGGGAGAAAGGCGAGAAGAGGGGGAGGAAAAGCCTGATTTCTCTGTATTAGGATCACTGTCTCTCTCTCAGGGAGAGTCTGGGTGGGAGAGAGGAGGGGGGAAGGTGAATTTCCTGTTTTAAGATTCAAGGAGTTGATTAACAGCAATCTCCTAGTGTACCCAGGGAGGGGAGGATCTGGGAGGAAGAAAGGAGGAGGGGAATGGTTTATTTCCATTTGTTGTGAGACCCAAGGGGTTTTGGGTCCCCAAGGAAGGTTTTGGGGGCCAGAAGTGTCCCAAAACACTATTTTTGGGTGGTGGCAGCTCTACCATTTCTAAGCTAGTAATTGTTAGAGGGGTTTATGCAGGTACCCCATCTTTTGGACGCTAAGGTTCAGAGTGGGGGTTCATACCTTGACATGCCCACAGACTGGAGGTTGCTGGGCACTGGCTGCTGCCACTGAGAACATGGCCCCATGTGGGGCAGCCTCCGGGTCACTCTCCAGCCTGGTCCCAGGCAGCAACATCCCATTACCTGGCTCCACGGCAGCCTCCAGGTTTCCATTCCCATCAGCACACAACTCCTGCAGCGGCACTTCACTCTCAGCAGCCCCAGTTGCTAGCCCCATTGTCTCTCAGCGACACTTAGGCTAGAGACACTGTTACAGGCGCTGGGCTGAGGCTGGCTCCTCTGTTTGACTGGGTCTGACCCAGCAGCAGCCAAGCTGAACCAGGGCGGAGGTCCTGGCCCTGGTCTCCTCCCTGCTCCGGACTCTGCAGCTGATTAGAAAGCGAAGACGGACGGAGCAGGGCAGGTCAGGGATGGGGGTGTGATTTGTGGTTTCTCATTCCCTGCCCAGCAGCCCAACGTTCTGCCAGAGCTGATGCCACAATGATTACATAAGATAAGAACGGCCAGACTGCGTCAGACCAAAGGTCCAGCTAGCCCAATATCCCATCTTCCAACAGTGGCCAGTGCCAGGTGCCCCAGATGGAATGAGCAGAACAGGGAATCATCAAGTGATCCATCCCATCACCCATTCCCAGCTTCTTGCAAACAGAGACTGGGGACACTATCCCTGCCCAACCTGGCTAATAGCCATTGATGGACCTGTACTCCATGAATTCATCTAGTTCCTTTTTTAAACGCTGTTATAGTCTTGGCCTTCACAACATCCTCTGGCAAGGAGTTCCACAGGTTGACTGGGCATTGTGTGAAGAAATACTTTTGTTTGTTTGAAACCTGCCTATTAATTTCATTGGGTGACCCCTGGTTCTTATGTTATGAGAAGGAGTAAACAACATTTCCTTATTTACTTTCACCACACCAATCATGATTTTTATAGACCTCTATCATATCCCCCATTAGTTGTCTCTTCTCCAAGCTGAAGAGTCACAATCTTATTCATCTCTCCTCATAGGGAAGGCGTTCCAGACCTCTAATAATATTTGTTGCCCTTTTTTGAATTTTTTAGAATTCTAATAGTTTTTTTGAGATGGGGCAAACACATCTGCACACAGAATTCAAGGTGTGGGCGTACCATGGATTTATATAGAGGCAATATGATATTTTCTGTCTTATTATCTATCCCTTTAACGATTCCCAACATTCTGTTCACTTTTTTGATTGCACATTGAGTGGATGTTTTCAGAGAACTATCCACAACCGTAAACCCCATTAGCCCCTCCAACCCCAAAGGGCTTCAGAGATCTGATCTGCTGTGCAACCCACTCATCAGAATCTAACCCCTTCATGACAAAGTTGGAATTTTCTGTAATTGTGATGAATCCTATGTCTACTTCAGTTTCCCTCTGTGATCAGACCTAATACCCAGTGGAGGGAAAGGGGATAAGTCTTCTCTTGGGGGCACTACAGCACATAAGGTGTGGGTGTCACCTTGACGTCTGGGCTGCAGCAAACAGGGTCATTAAGGAATTGGTTGAAACGACCCAGATCAACAAAGGGCCCAAAGAGACAATAGAAAAACCCCACTGACCAAAACCCTGACACCTAAAAACCAAGGACCACAAGGAGGTTTTCCTCCCACCTCTCAGCAGGGAACCTGAGTGCAGACCAGCTTGAGGACAAAAGAATCGAGACCTAATCAGCAGAGGAGAAAGTGTGAGCTCCTGGAGGAAGCTGGCTGCTCTCTCCCACCACTCACAAAAGAGTCAGAGCCTGAGATGGAACCCACTATAGTCTGACCACTGGTTTACTCTGGTCCCACCTTTCTGTGGCTCTGCTAAGCTAAGGACTTCGCTGTGTGCCAGATGAATGACAAATCCAGCTGTTTTGAAAACGCTGCTTTAGTCACTGCAAACACTGGCTGGGGCACTGGTCCCTGAAGCCAGTAAAAGTCTCTGAGCAGGAGCCTATGTCAGTGTGAACCAGAAGGGCTGGAGCCCAGGGGCTCAGGCTAGGAGGCAGTGAGGCCCACTCTGAAGGGCACCCTCCAAGAGCCTGGGGAAAAGCTGGGGTGCAGCTCTCATCCTGTGGATTTGTGACACCACCTCTCCCGAGCAGGGCCATCCCTAGGCATACACAGCATACAGCAGCTGAGTGGGGCACCAAATTGCCCCAAATTTCATGGTGCCCATGGCGGCTGCGTGCTGCATACGCGGCAGCACCAGCCCTGACGACCAGCCCTATCCCCTGGCCACATCCCACCCCCCATGGCTGCGCCCACTGCAGGGGTTAGGGCCGTCCCTGGGGAGCCCCCGGGCTACTCCCTCCACCCCATCTCTTACCTCCCCCTCTGCTCTGCCCCCATTCCACCTCTTCCCCCAGCGACCCCACACTCACCGGCAGCAGCGCCAAGCGGAGCCACCCGGCCCCAGTCCGCTCCACTTCGCCAGGCACAGCGCTTCTTATGAGCCAGCAGCCTCCCCCAGCGGCAGAACGAGGAAGGAGAACGACTGGGGAGCCCAATGGTGTTAGCGGCTGCTGCAGTCAGAGCCGGCTTTAGGCATTTTGCCCCCCCAAGCACGGCAGGCAGGCTGCCGACCTCTCACAGGTGCACCTGCGGGAGGTCCGCTGAAGCCACGGGACCAGGGGACCATCCACAGGCAAGCCACCGAACGCAACCTGCCTGCCGCCCTGGCAGCGACTGGCAGAGTGCCCTGTGTCTTGACTCCCCAAGCGCTGGTGCCTGGAGCCACCTCCGGCTGTTGGGACAGCAGTTCAGAGGGGGCATTAGGACGCTTTTGCCCATCAGTTCAAAGGCAAAGAAACAGAGTCTGCCCTGGGCAGCCAGGGAACAATGGGGATGGGTTTTCTCAGTACAAACATCATTTTCCCTCCCACCCCCAACCATCCGCTCCCGTGATTTGTTCCCTGGGGAGCGGAGTTCTTGTCTCCGGAGGGAACTCCCCTACCCGATCAGCGCACAGCCCCTTCCCCAGTAGACCCCGCCCGCCCCCTCCCCAATAGACCCCAGTTCCCCAGTGTGATCGATGCACCCACCCCTCTCTCCCCCCCCGAGCTCCCTGCTCGCACCCCTGCTCACCTGCTGGCGGAGACTCCCAGCCCCCGATTGCTCCGCGGGCAGCCGGAGCCCGGAGCCCGGTTCGCAGCTCACCCAGCCTCGTGTTCCCCGGAGCCAGAGTCCCCCGGGGAGCGGGCTAGGAGCGAACTCGGCTGGGGGCAGAGGGAGCAGCGAGGGGACGGGCTGCCCCACCGGGAGCGACTCGGGGAGAGGGTCCCGGTGCGGCAGCCCGGCTCAGCGGAGCAAGTCAGCAACCACCAAAGCGAAATGCCGGCGGGGGCATTTCCATAATGCAGAGCAAAAAACCAGGTTTACTGAAAAAGTGGATTTTTGGCAAACACAATAAATAACTGTTTTGGAGTAAACATTAGAACAAAAATGAAGAAAAGTGGGTTTGTTTCAAACACGTTGAAATGAAAACAACTTTGCGCTTTTGCATGAAAATGGCTTTTTGTATTTTGACCAGCTCTACTTGCGACCAAACTGTTAAAAGAGTCTTCGTTGTTTTAAAATATATATCCGAGCAGGGGCATTAAAACCTGGCACTGGGATCCGAATGCACTATGACTTGTACCTGTGTGCAATATTGTTACATATGAGACGTTTCTAGTCTTCTGATGATTTATGACCCTGGAAAGCAAGGGATTGTGATGTAGAAAACCCAGGCTTTTGAACCAGATTCTTTTAAGACAATGCATTTTTTTATTTCGAGGTATAAAAATACAATTTTATTGTCATCTATTTATTCAGTTCTGTCCTTTGCCCACCTGTCTCTCCATCATCTGCTTGGGCTTTGCTGCTTAACTCATACAATTACACTCACCTCTCCTTTCTCTGTAGCACAGTTCCTAGTCCAGTCCCATTACTCCCTGTTGGAAATGAGAGAGAGAGAGACAAGCGCTGGCAACCAGAACAGCCTGGGTGCAGCTAAATAGACCAAAATGTTGCTAAAAAACACCCAGGTTCCAGAAAGAGATTGACCTAGTAACTTTGGGCTCCTGATGCAATATTAGCTGGCAACCCTTTAAGTCAGATGTCTTGCTCTTCATCAGGGCCAGCTCTAGGTTTTTTTGCCACCCCAAGCAAAAAAACGTTGGCTGCCCCCCACCCCAGCCCGGGCTCTCCCTCCCCACACCCCCTGCCACCCCAGCCCCGAACATGACATCCTCATTCACCACAGCAATCCCCATTTACACTTGCAGTAGGGATCAAACTGTTTCTCCTATTTTTATTTCACTTCAGTATAAATCTCACCCCCCCCAATCCCACCTTTAGTGCTCCAAATGCACATGGAAGGCATAGAGACTATCCCTCAAACCTTGTACCCCAAAAGGGATGGGGCTTGGGGGCTCTACACTGGCAGAGAAGTGGGGTGTGATGTACTCGCGGAGGAGGAGGGGGTATCAGGAGGGTTGCGGGAGAAGAGGGGAAAGGGGAGCAAAGGGCTGGAGGAGGGTACAAGGGGAGAGGTGCGGGGGAAGGGATGCGGCGAAGGAGCGATGGGGAGAGGTATAAGTGGAGGGGCTGAGGGCGGGATGGGAGGTGCAAGGGCTGAGAGGGGCAGGCACTGACAGCTGCTTCCCCAGCCCCGTGCAGGCAGAGCTGAGAGGACGGACACTGACCCCCAGGTGCCTGAGCTGTCGGGGTCCCCTGGTGGGACAGTATCCCCCGCTTGGAGCTGGGCTCTGCCTCTCCCCGCCCAGGACAGGCATGGGGCTGAGGCGGGGGAGGTGCGCAGCGAGCTGGGTCCAGGGGCACGAAGGGGCAGCTCCCTGGCAGCTTGGGCTGCCCAGCCACTCGCCCCATCAGCGTGAGCAGGGATCTGCGCACCCTGCCCAGCCCGGCAGCGCCCTGCACAGCCCACTCGGGCGCCCTGGGGAGACTCTGAGCAGAACGACAGCAGCATCCCGGGCTCCCTGCATCCCGGGCCCGCTTCCCTCCCTCCCCAGCTCCTCACACCCAGGCTGGACTGCAGCTCAGGCTGCCCTGCGGCTGGGGAGCCCGAGCATCATCCCCCGGAGCTGAGCCCCTCTCGCCGCCGCAGCCCGGGCTCAGCTCAGGGCAGCCTGAACTGCAGACCAGCCTGTGCGACTCAGGCTGCCATGATGCCATCTAGCGACTGCAGCCAGAACTGCAGTGTCAGTTCCAGCTCAGCCTCAAAGCCTCAGCTGATGGGGAACATCTTGGTTCAGGGCCGGCCCCCAGCTTTTTGCTCCCCCAGGGGAAAAAAAAAGGGGGGGGTGAATGCCGCCCTTGGAAAGTGCCACCCCACGCACATGCTTGGAGCGGTGGTGCCTACAGCCGGCCCTCACAGCTTGGTGGGTGACATGCTCTCGAGAACAGAGAAGATTCTGCTGAGGAGCTGATGCAGTTGTGTCCCTTTCCTCCTGCATCTCACATAGCCCCAGTACACATGGGACTAGACCCCCATTTCACCAGCTTGCCCAGTGTTATCCCCAAGACGTGGCCCTTCCCCACACACAATGCAGTGCCCTGGAGGTTGGGAGGAGATGGAAGCAAAATACTTCTGTCCTAAAGACTTCCCAGCGCCCTCCCCAAACGCAAGATCCGCAGCCTGGGAGAGCTCCCTCAGCACTTGCTGCCGTGGGCAGGAGGCTGGCGGGAAGTGGAACCTGGGAGGAGGTGAGTGACATGGAGAGCAGACTTCAGTGAGCTCCTCAGGCCAGAGAATTTTAGTCTAATTTCTGCACCAAGCCCATCTGCCCGTTGGGCTTTCAGCCAATCTGTTCATTCAGTCTGTGAGCCACGGCCTCAGCCTCTCCCCAGCTCATTTACTGCATCCAAAGAACTGTGCCAAAGCAACATGGAGGCTGCTAGTTGAGCACCCAGAAGTTAGGAACGAGCAGAACTAAGGCTGCCTGAAGCAGCCAGGACAGGGGAAGCCCTGGGCTGAAGGACGCTCACTTGTCGTACAGGGATGGTGCATGCTCTCGTGCAGGAGCTGTGAGGGGATGGCGCACGCCTAGCACAGATGAAATCTTTGGAGAGTTGAGTTCAGCAGCTGAATCTTCACTGAATATGTGTGAACTGATGTTTTCAGAGGCTTATAATTTGGTTAAATTTGGGCCGATTTTCATGGGGATGGATAGGGGCACATGTCTGCCATCAGGGCAACCCCCGGCCAAATATCAAGAAAGCATGGAGATGCCAGAGGTTTTCATCAAAAAGCTTGGAAGAAGCTTTATTTTTTAACCTGGGCAAAGAAGGATGTTTTGTCTAATGTCCTGCTTGTAAGCGGCTCACCTGTTTAAGTGAAACTTACAAAAAACATCCTCAGGCAGGTATCTGGCAACGGAAATTTCATACTGAATGGTTAAAATCTAGGAAAATTATAAGCCCTGAAAACAGGGTGTTGTAACAGGAAGCGTTGGGAGACTTGAGCTACAGGTATCACTGCCTACAACATAGTGGTAGCACCCAGAGGCCCCAGCTGAGATCAGGGCCCTGTTGCGCCGGGCGCTGCACAGACACACAGGGAGAGACAGTCCCTGTCCCAGCTGACATCAGGGCCCTGTTGCGCTGGGTGCTGCATAGACACACAGGGAGAGACAGTCCCTGCCCCAGCTGAGATCAGGGCCCCGTTGCACCGGGCGCTGCACAGACACACAGGGAGAGACAGTCCCTGCCCCAGCTGAGATCACAATCTAAACAGACAAGACACGCAAGGAGTGGGAGGGGAAACCAAAGCACAGAGCAGGGCAGTGACTTGCTCACAGTCACCTAGAAGGGCAGTGGTAGAGCCAGGACTAGACCCCAGTTCGCCCATATCCCAGTCCAGTGCCTTAACCACTGCACCATGCTGCCTCCCCGAAAGCCATGGAGAGAAGGGGCACATTTGGAGTTCCCACAGGGCTGACAGAGCAGGGAGGAGGGGCAAGTTTGCACCTGCGTGTAGTTGTAATCACAGCCTCCGAGGGGCCAGCAGCCTCACTCGTGACCATAGCCTTTTTCCTTTGCTTTCTGGGAGACGAGCCGGGGAGAGACATGCCTCTGGGTCATGCTGTCTTCACTGTGGGGTTTAAGGATCCTGCTCGGGGTCAAGGCATCGTTACCCTCACTTCTGTGCTGCCTTCAGAGCTGGGTGAAGGGAGAGCAGCGGCTGCTGGCCAGGTGCCTAGCTCTGAAGGCTGCGTTGCCCCCAGCAGCAGCACAGAAGTAAGGGTGGCAATACAGTGAGCCCCCCACAATAGCTATGTGACCCCCTTTTGGGTCAGGACCCCAAGTCTGACACATGCTGTGGACTGCTGTGTACCTTTACCCTACAGTGTAGGGTACCTTTTACAGTATACAGTAAAAGCACACAGAGACCAGATTTCACAGTCCCTGACGCTTTTTCCACGGCAGTAAATTTGGTAGGGCCCCAGTCCTCCCATTTAAATACTGGTACTTTCTTGGTCTTCTGGCACTTCCCCAGTGCTCCAGCCTAGAATCACACTGCAGGCAGGGCTCCTGATGAGAGACATACTCAAGATGAAACTAAAATGAAAACACTTCACAGTTTGCTCCCTCCCAGCTCTCGGAAACCTACAAACTCAGGGAGCATCTGAGAGCAGGGGAGCTACAAGGTACGCTGGTTTGTAACCTTCCCCAGAGCAGCTGCTCCTGCTGCAGTACCTGAGACTCCAGGGGTTATTCTGAAAGAAACTCACCTGATCCCTGACTGGCTCAGGGATGGGACCCACCAGTGGCCACCCGACCCAAACATCGTCTGCTGGAATGAGCTGGTCTCTGAGCTGAACCTGAAGGGGCAGAGCAGAGAGATCCTCTAAAGAATCAATAGGATACAGAGCCAGGACTTGGCTCACTGTTTCAGTTCCCTTGACTTAGAGGTGACTGAATACTAATGATACTTATCTGATGGGCCAGTGCTCAGGGAGAGTTCGTCCAGATGCCCCAGGAACCTTCCTGCGAAGGAAGTAACAGAATGTTACTAAACAAAACCGTTCACAAAGTCTGTTGAAAGGAGACGTCCGGGGTGTTTCCGGATGTACCTAGTAGGGATGAAGGAAACTTGAGCACTAAGGTCCAGATCTGCAAATGGACTTAGGCACCTGAAGTCCAGATTTAGGCACAACTGTGATCCCATGGGCCGAGCCAAGCAGGGAACCTGCCCACACCTGCTCGGGAGCTGCGCTCTGACTCACCAGCCGCCACCACCTCGCTCACAGAGCTGCCAAGCTGTGATATGAGCGATGTGACATGAGTCATAAGTTACTGGCTAGAGGTCGCACGATGAACGGCTTGCGGCGGCGCCGCTCGTTGAGCCGTTACGGGTCGTGTGCCGCTCATTGTGCTGTTACGGGCCGTGCGCGATGAACAACGTGCGGCGCCGCTCGTTGCGCCGTTACGGGCCGTGCGTCGCTAATTGCGCCGTTACGGGCCGTGCGCAATGAACGGCGTGCAGCGCCGCTCGTTGCGCCGTTACGGGCTGTGCGCGATGAACAGCGTGCGGCGCCGCTCGTTGCGCCGTTACGACCTGTGCGCGATGAACGGCTTGGGGTGACGCTCGTGGCCCCGTTACGGGCCGTGCGCGATGAAGGGCTTGGGGCGACGCTCGTGGCCCCGTTACGGGCCGTGCGCGATGAAGGGCTTGGGGCGACGCTCGTTGCGCCGTTACGAGCCGTGCGCGACGAAGGGCTTGGAGCACCACTTGTTGCCCCATTACGGGCCATGTGCAGAGCAATGGCTTGCGGCGCCGCTCGTTGCCCTGTTACGGACCGTGTACAGAGCAAGGGCTTGGGGCGCTGCTCGTTGCGCCGTTACGGGCCGTGCGCGACGAAGGGCTTGGGGCGCTGCTCGCTGCGCCGTTACAGGCCGTACACGACGAAGGGATTGGGGCGCCGCTCGTTGCGCCGTTACGGACCGTGTACAGAACAACGGCTTGCGGCACCGCTTGTTGCCCCGTTACGGGCCGTGTGCAGAACAACGGCTTGCGGCACCGCTTGTTGCGCCGTTACGGCCCGTGTGCAGAGCAACGGCTTGCGGCGCCGCTACGGGCCGTGCGCGACGAATGGCTCGGGCTGCCGCTCGTTGCGCCGTTACGGGCTGTGCGCAATGAAGGGCTTGCGGTGTCGCTCGTTGCGCCGTTACGTTGGACTGTGACAAATGTATCTGAGGTGCAGGCTCCCAGGAAGGCTGCGAACTCGGTGCTGGGGCAAATCCCTTTTTACCTGAGTCTCCCCAGGGCTGAGCGGGTCTCACTGTCTGTTGTGCAGAGAAGTGTGGCCCCATCTCTGGGTATGTTCTGCAGGACACCAGGACAGTTTAGCTCAGCAGGACGGACTTAAGGGGTGCCCTCGTTGCCAAAAGGTTTAGGCTCAGTGGGATCTCAGCACACCGAGTGACAATCCCAAGAGAGACCAGAAAAACAGTTACACAGCCTGAAGTGTTTATATTTTTATTGATTATTTCTAATTTTTCCTTGACTCTGGTGGAGATACGGAGGCAACCAATGAGGACAGTCAATGTATCTTGGCTCTCTGCTCCTAGTGGTTTTTGTTGGTCTTCTTCAGTCGCTTGGGGAAGAGGTTTGCATAAAATGCTGCTTTCTCCTCGTCCTTTTCCTTGTTGCTTCTTGAGAGTGTAAGTATGAGTCTCTCTGGCAGCACTCGGGGAATGAGCAATGGTTGGATCTTAGGAACCTTGGTCCAGTTTCTTGCCTTCCTTTCTCACAGGTTTGCTCACTACATTTTGACCGACGGCATCTGTTTTGGAACGGTAGAACAGCTGGCGGATTCTGACAGCCGTCTTGGAACCAAGTCGAGGAGGCCCCGTGGGATCTGTTGGGTCAGAAATCTCCCACGAGTGAATCTTCTCCTCCTCCCGTTCCCCCATCTCCTCCACCTCCATTTTCTCCTCCTCCTGTTCCCCCATCTCCTCCACCTCCATCTCCTCCACAGCACTGCTGTCGGGGTGCTCCCAGAGCTGAGGCTTCGCCGAGGTACTGGCCCCTTGACTGCCTACTGCCCCACATTGACCCCCAGCAGCACCTCCCATGAGCACCGTGGGTGCAATCCAAACGCAGAGCACAGGAAGGGAAGAGGGCAGAACACACAGAGGATGGCGTTGCTCACACAGGCAGCAGCAGGGAGGCGGAAACCTCCAAACAATGACATTGCGCCTGGCTCCACTGCCATGAGGATGCCCCGCGGGCTGTGTTGCCTGGGCAGGGGCAGAAGCTGACGGCTCCATCTGCCACTGGAGTCCCCGAAGCAGCCAGAGCCCAGACCAACAGAACCCAGCTCACCCAGGATCGGGGCCCTCGAAGCGGGCTAAAAGTGAGCCCTGTCAGGACCCCGGCTTCGGCTGAAGTCCACTGAGCTGTTCTCACAGCCGCCCGTTCCCTGGCTCACTTGGGTCAACGAGCCGAGCGCAATCGCCAATGGAGCCTCCACTTCCCTAGGAGTCGCTCCCAGGATCAAATCAGCCCCTTTCATTAACAACAGGGAATGGCGCAGCCTGTATTTATCCATTGCTGGGCTTCACCCTGCCCATGGGCCGAGCCAACCAGGGAACCGCTTCCATGGGATCTTGCCCACACCTGCTTGGGAGCTGAGCTCGCGGCGCCACTCGTTGCCCCGTTACGGGCCGTGTGCAGAGCAAGGGCTTGCGGCGCCGCTCGTTGCCCCATTACGGGCCATGTGCAGAGCAACGAAGGACTTGGGGCGCTGCTCGTTGCCCCGTTACGGGCCGTGCACGACGAAGGGCTTGGGGCGCCGCTCGTTGCCCCGTTACGGGCCGCGCGCAGAGCAACGGCTCGCGGCGCCGCTCGTTGCCCCGTTACGGGCCGCGCGCAGAGCAACGGCTCGCGGCGCCGCTCGTTGCCCCGTTACGGGCCGCGCGCAGAGCAACGGCTCGGGGCGCCGCTCGTTGCCCCGTTACGGGCCCGCGCGCAGAGCAACGGCTTGGGGCGCCGCTCGTTGCCCCGTTACGGGCCGCGCGCAGAGCAACGGCTTGGGGCGCCGCTCGTTGCCCCGTTACGGGCCGCGCGCAGAGCAACGGCTTGGGGCGCCGCTCGTTGCCCCGTTACGGGCCGCGCGCAGAGCAACGGCTTGGGGCGCCGCTCGTTGCCCCGTTACGGGCCGGGCGTGACGAAGGGCTCGGGGCGCCGCTCGCTGCGCCGTTACGGGCCGGGCGTGACGAAGGGCTTGGGGCGCCGCTCGTTGCCCCGTTACGGGCTGCGCGCAGAGCAACGGCTTGCAGCGCCGCTCGTTGCCCCGTTACGGGCCATGTGCAGAGCAACGAAGGGCTTGGGGCTCTGCTCCTTGCCCCGTTACGGGCCGTGCGCGACGAAGGGCTTGGGGCGCCGCTCGTTGCCCCATTACGGGCCGCGCGCAGAGCAACGGCTTGCGGCGCCGCTCGTTGCCCCGTTACGGGCTGTGCCCGACGAAGGGCTTCGGGCGCCAATCGCTGCCCCGTTACGGGCCATTTGCAGAGCAACGGCTTGCGGCCCCGCTCGCTGCGCCGCTCCGGGCCGTGCGCGCCGCAGGGCTCGGGGCGCCGCTCGTTGCGCCGCTCGTTGCGCCATTACGGGCCGTGCGCGATTAATTGCGTGGGGCGCCGCTCGCTGAGCCGTTACGGGCCGGGCGCGACGAAGGGCTCGGGGCGCCGCTCGCTGAGCCGTTACGGGCCGGGCGCGACGAAGGGCTCGGGGCGCCGCTCGCTGAGCCGTTACGGGCCGGGCGCGACGAAGGGCTCGGGGCGCCGCTCGCTGCGCCGTTACGGGCCGGGCGCGACGAAGGGCTCGGGGCGCCGCTCGCTGCGCCGTTACGGGCCGGGTGCGACGAAGGGGTCGGGGCGCCGCTCGCTGCGCCGTTACGGGCCGGGCGCGACGAAGGGGTCGGGGCGCCGCTCGCTGCGCCGTTACGGGCCGGGCGCGACGAAGGGATCGGGGCGCCGCTCGCTGCGCCGTTACGGGCCGGGCGTGACGAAGGGATCAGGGCGCCGCTCGCTGCCCCGTTACGGGCCGGGCGCGGAGCAACGTGCAGCACCAGTCGTTGCGCCGTTACGAGCCATGCGTGGAGCAACGTGCGGCGCCGCTCGTTGCGCCGTTACGAGGCATGCGCGGAGCAACGTGCGGCGCCGCTCGTTGCGCCGTTACGAGCCATGCGCGGAGCAACGTGCGGCGCCGCTCGTTGCGCCGTTACGAGCCATGCGCGGAGCAACGTGCGGCGCCGCTCGTTGCGCCGTTACGGCCCGTGCGCGACGAAGGGCTTGGGGCGCCGCTCGCTGCGCCGTTACGGCCCGTGCATGGAGCAACGTTCGGCACCGCTCGTTCCGCTACGGGCCGTTCGCGGAGCAGCGTGCGGTGGGGTTCACTGTGCCACAGGCTGTGCGGTGCCGTTTGCTGTGCCACAGGGTGTGTGAGGAGCAATGTACGGAGCCGGTCGCTGTACCACAGGCTGTGCTACGTTCCGTTAGCTGTAATACGGGCAGGCTCGTCACAGACCAGAGGCGGGAACGTCCCGACAGGCGCTGGAGCCGGCTTCGCTCCATCGCCGGGCCCGGGGGGGGCTCCCACTCGTTCCCCAGAGTTGCCCCTCGCCCGCTCCAGCACGGAGCCCGCTGCCCCGTGCAGGGTGAGGCCCCGGGGAGACCGGGCAGTCTGGGGGTGTTCACACTGCGCATGCTCTGCCTAAAGGACAGTGCAGCTCGCACTTTTTTGCTGCACCGCCGAAGCCCCGCCCCCGATGGTCATGCCACCTGAAGCCCTACCTCTGAGCCTCGTGCCACCTCAAGCTCCGCCCCCGAGCGTCATACCGCCCGAAGCCCCGCCCCCCAGCGTCATACCGCCCGACGCCCCGCCCTCCCCTCCGAGCGCCGCGCCAAGCCCCCGCCCCCTCCGAGCCCTGCACTGCTCTAAATCGGAGCACCAAGCCAAGCCCCCGCCCCGTCCGAGCGCTGCGCCGTGCCAAGCCCCTGCCGCCCCCACCCCGATCGCCGCGCTGCTGTGAGCCCCCGCCACCCCCTCGCAGCGCCCTGCCCCGCCCGAAGTCCCACCCCTCCGAGCAGCGGGACAGAGAAACAGCCCCCCAACCCCCAAGCTCCAGCGCTGCACTGAGGAACCAAAAAAAACCCCCAAAACCCAAGCGCCGCCCTGCCCCAAGCACGTACTTGGTCAGCTGGTGCCTGGAGCCGGTGTAACGTCAGTTTGAGCAACCCTCCCGTTTTGCGACTAGCTGCAGTTTCTGTCACATAAGAAAACCATCTGTGCTCCTGCTCAGGGATTGCTTCCGCCTGGTCCATGAGGTTGCAAATCGGGAGGGATGGAGTTTGTGGTCGAAAACACTCAGGATCTGCTTCCTCCACTGGTCCATGGGGTTGCAAATTGGGAGGGATGGAGTTTGTGGTCGAAATTTTTGCCCCCTGCTCAGACCCTGGCAGCCCCCCCGCTGCGATTTGCCCCCCTTGGTGCTTTTAAACCCGCCCAAAGAGGAGGCAGCAAATGGTACGCAGAAGTGAGGGCAGAGAGAGGGCAGCGGCGACAGCAAAGGTTACTGCGCATGCTCAGTTCATCTGCGCATGCTCAGTGCAGCCAAAGTCGGGAATCTGGAGCGGTCAGTTTCCGTCGTTACACCGGCTCCAGGCACCAGCCGCTGCTCCGCGAACGGCCCGTAGCGGAACGAGCGGTGCTGAACGTTGCTCCATGCACGGCCCGTAATGGGGCAATGAGCGGCGCCCCAAGCCCTTCATCGCGCACGGGCCGTAACGGCGCAGCGAGCGGCGCCCGAAGACCTTCGTCGGGCACGGCCCATAACGGGGCAATGAGCGGCACCGTAAGCCGTTGCTCTGTGCACGGCCCGTAACGGGGCAGCGAGCGGCGCCGCAAGCCGTTGCTCTGCGCCTGGCCCGTAACGGGGCAACGAGCGGTGCCCCAAGCCCTTCATCGCGTGCGGCCCGTAACAGGGCAATGAGTGGTGCCCCAAGCCCTTCGTCGCGCGCGGCCCGTAACGGGGCAACGAGCGGCGCCGCGAGCCATTGCTCTGCGCACGGCCCGTAACGGGGCAATGAGCGGTACCCCAAGCCCTTCGTCACGCACGGCCCGTAACGGGGCAACGAGCAGCTCCCCAAGCCCTTCGTTGCTCTGCACATGGCCCGTAACGGGGCAATGAGCGGCGCCCCAAGCCCTTTGTCGCGCACGGCCCGTAACGGCGAAACGACCGGCGCCGCGAGCCGTTGCTCTGCGCACGGCCCGTAACGGGGCAACGAGCGGCGCCGCGAGCTCAGCTCCCAAGCAGGTGTGGGCAAGATCACACGGAAGCGGTTCCCTGGTTGGCTCGGCCCATGGGCGGGGTGAAGCCCAGCAATGGATAAATACAGGTTGCGCCATTCCCTGTTCTTAATGAATGGGGCTGATTTGATCCTGGGAGCGACTCCTAGGGAAGTGGAGGCTCCATTGGCGATTGCGCTCGGCTCGTTGACCCAAGTGAGCCAGGGAACGGGCAGCTGTGAGAACAGCTCAGTGGACTTCAGCCGAAGCCGGGGTCCTGACAGGGCTCACTTTTAGCCCGCTTCGAGGGCCCCGATCCTGGGCGAGCTGGGGTCTGTTGGTCTGGGCTCCGGCTGCTTCGGGGACTCCAGTGGCAGATGGAGCCATCAGCTTCTGCCCCTGCCCAGGCAACACAGCCCGCGGGGCATCCTCATGGCAGTGGAGCCAGGCGCAATGTCATTGTTTGGAGGTTTCCGCCTCCCTGCTGCTGCCTGTGTGAGCAACGCCATCCTCTGTGTGTTCTGCCCTCTTCCCTTCCTGTGCTCTGCGTTTGGATTGCACCCACGGTGCTCATGGGAGGTGCTGCTGGGGGTAAATGTGGGGCAGTAGGCAGTCAAGGGGCCAGTACCTCGGCGAAGCCTCAGCTCTGGGAGCACCCCGACAGCAGTGCTGTGGAGGAGATGGAGGTGGAGGAGATGGGGGAACAGGAGGAGGAGAAGATGGAGGTGGAGGAGATGGGGGAACGGGAGGAGGAGGAGAAGATTCACTCGTGGGAGATTTCTGACCCAACAGATCCCACAGAGCCTCCTCGACTTGGTTCCAAGACAGCTGGCAGAATCCGCCAGCTGTTCTACCGTTCCAAAACAGATGCCGTTGGTTCAAAATGTAGTGAGCAAACCTGTGAGAAAGGAAGGCAAGAAACTGGACCAAGGTTCCTAAGATCCAACCATTGCTCATTCCCCGAGTGCTGCCAGAGAGACTCATACTTACACTCTCAAGAAGCAACAAGGAGAAGGACGAGGAGAAAGCAGCAGATTATGCAAACCTCTTCCCCAAGCGACTGAAGAAGTCCAACAAAAACCACTAGGAGCAGAGAGCCAAGATACATTGACTGTCCTCATTGGTTGCCTCCGTATCTCCACCAGAGTCAAGGAAAAATTAGAAATAATCAATAAAAATATAAACACTTCATGCTGTGTAACTGTTTTTCTGGCTGGGACTCTCTTGGGATTGTCACTCGGTGTGCTGAGTTCCCACTGAGTCTAAACCTTCTGGCAACGAGGGCACCCCTTAAGTCCGTCCTGCTGAGCTAAACTGTCCTGGTGTCCTGCAGAACATACCCAGAGATGGGGCCACACTTCTCTGCACAACAGACAATGAGACCCGCTCAGCCCTGGGGAGACTCAGGTAAAAAGGGATTTGCCCCAGCACCCAGTTCTTAGCCTTCCTGGGAGCCTGCACCTCAGATACATTTGTCACAGTCCAACGTAACGGCGCAACGAGCATCATCGCAAGCCCTTCATTGCGCACAGCCCGTAGCGGCGGCCCGAGCCGTTCGTCGCGCACGGCCCGTAACGGCGCAACGAGCGGCACCTGTAGCCCTTCGTCGCGCAGGGCCCATAACTGGGCAACGAGCGGCGCCCAAAGCCTTTCGTCGCGCACGGCCCGTAGTGGCGCAACGAGTGGCGCCGCAAGCTGTTGCTCTGTACACGGGCCGTAACGGCGCAACGAGCGGCGCCCCAAGCCCTTAGTCGCGCACGGCCCGTAACGGGACAACGAGCAGCGCCCCAAGCCCTTCGTTGCTCTGCACGTGGCCCGTAACGGCGCAACGAGCGGCGCCCCAAGCCCTTAGTCGCGCACGGCCCGTAACGGGACAACGAGCAGCGCCCCAAGCCCTTCGTTGCTCTGCACGTGGCCCATAACGGTGCAACGAGCGGCGCCCCAAGCCCTTTGTCACGCACGGCCCGTAACGGCAAAACGAGCGGCGCCCCAAGCCCTTCGTCGCGCATGGCCCGTAACGGGGCAACGAGCGGCGCCGCGAGCCGTTGCTCTGCGCACGGGCGAAACGAGTGGCTCCGCGAGCCGTTGCTCTGCGCACGGCCCGTAACGGGGCAACGAGCGGCCCCGCAAGCTCAGCTCCCAAGCAGGTGTGGGCAAGATCCCATGGAAGCGGTTCCCTGGTTGGCTCGGCCCATGGGTGGGGTGAAGCCCAGCAATGGATAAATACAGGTTGCGCCATTCCCTGTTGTTAATGAAAGGGGCTGATTTGATTCTGGGAGCGACTCCTAGGGAAGTGGAGGCTCCATTGGCGATTGCGCTCGGCTCGTTGACCCAAGTGAGCCAGGGAACGGGCGGCTGTGAGAACAGCTCAGTGGACTTCAGCCGAAGCCGGGGTCCTGACAGGGCTCACTTTTAGCCCGCTTCGTGGGCCCCGATCCTGGGTGAGCTGGGGTCTGTTGGTCTGGGCTCCGGCTGCTTCGGGGACTCCAGTGGCAGATGGAGCCATCAGCTTCTGCCCCTGCCCAGGCAACACAGCCCGCGGAGCATCCTCATGGCAGTGGAGCCAGGCGCAATGTCATTGTTTGGAGGTTTCCGCCTCCCTGCTGCTGCCTGTGTGAGCAACGCCATCCTCTGTGTGTTCTGCCCTCTTCCCTTCCTGTGCTCTGCGTTTGGATTGCACCCACGGTGCTCATGGGAGGTGCTGCTGGGGGTCAATGTGGGGCAGTAGGCAGTCAAGGGGCCAGTACCTCGGCGAAGCCTCAGCTCTGGGAGCACCCCGACAGCAGTGCTGTGGAGGAGATGGAGGTGGAGGAGATGGGGGAACAGGAGGAGGAGAAGATGGAGGTGGAGGAGATGGGGGAACAGGAGGAGGAGAAGATGGAGGTGGAGGAGATGGGGGAATGGGAGGAGGAGAAGATTCACTCGTGGGAGATTTCTGACCCAACAGATTCCTCGGGGCCTCCTCGACTTGGTTCCAAGACAGCTGGCAGAATCCACCAGCTGTTCTACCGTTCCAAAACAGATGCCGTCGGTCAAAATGTAGTGAGCAAACCTGTGAGAAAGGAAGGCAAGAAACTGGACCAAGGTTCCTAAGATCCAACCATTGCTCATTCCCCGAGTGCTGCCAGAGAGACTCATACTTACACTCTCAAGAAGCAACAAGGAGAAGGACGAGGAGAAAGCAGCAGATTATGCAAACCTCTTCCCCAAGCGACTGAAGAAGACCAACAAAAACCACTAGGAGCAGAGAGCCAAGATACATTGACTGTCCTCATTGGTTGCCTCCGTATCTCCACCAGAGTCAAGGAAAAATTAGAAATAATCAATAAAAATATAAACACTTCATGCTGTGTAACTGTTTTTCTGGTCGGGAATCTCTTGGGATTGTCACTTGGTGTGCTGAGATCCCACTGAGCCTAAACCTTTTGGCAACGAGGGCACCCCTTAAGTCCGTCCTGCTGAGCTAAACTGTCCTGGTGTCCTGCAGAACATACCCAGAGATGGGGCCACACTTCTCTGCACAACAGACAGTGAGACCCGCTCAGCCCTGGGGAGACTCAGGTAAAAAGGGATGTGCCCCAGCACCCAGTTCACAGCCTTCCTGGGAGCCTGCACCTCAGATACATTTGTCACAGTCCAACGTAACGGCGCAACGAGCGTCATCGCAAGCCCTTCATTGCGCACGGCCCGTAACGGCGCAACGAGCGGCGGCCCGAGCCGTTCGTCGCGCACGGCCCGTAACGGCGCAACGAGCGGCGGCCCGAGCCGTTCGTCGCGCACGGCCCGTAACGGCGCAATGAGCGGCGGCCCGAGCCGTTCGTCGCGCACGGCCCGTAACGGCGCAACGAGCGGCGGCCCGAGCCGTTCGTCGCGCAGGGCCCGTAACGGCGCAACGAGCGGCGGCCCGAGCCGTTCGTCGCGCAGGGCCCGTAACGGCGCAACGAGCGGCGGCCCGAGCCGTTCGTCGCGCACGGCCCGTAACGGCGCAACGAGCGGCGGCCCGAGCCGTTCGTCGCGCAGGGCCCGTAACGGCGCAACGAGCGGCGCCCCAACCGTTCGTCGCGCAGGGCCCGTAACGGCGCAACGAGCGGCGGCCCGAGCCCTTCGTCGCGCACGGCCCGTAACGGGGCAACGAGCGGCGCCCCAGGCCCTTCGTCGCACACGACCCGTAACGGCGCAGCGAGCGGCGCCCCAAGCCCTTCGTCGCACATGGCCTGTAACGGCGCAAAGAGCGGCGCCGCAAGCCCTTGCTCTGCACATGGTCCGTAACGGGGCAACGAGCGGCGCCGCAAGCCATTGCTCTGCACATGGCCCGTAACGGGGCAACGAGTGGGGCCCCAAGCCCTTCGTCGCGCACGGCCCGTAACGGGGCCACGAGCGGCGCCCCAGGCCCTTCGTCGCGCACGGCCCGTAACGGGGCCACGAGCGGCGCCCCAGGCCCTTCGTCGCGCACGGCCCGTAACGGGGCCACGAGCGGCGCCCCAGGCCCTTCGTCGCGCACGGCCCGTAACGGGGCCACGAGCGGCGCCCCAGGCCCTTCGTCGCGCACGGCCCGTAACGGCACAATGAGCGGCGCACGGCCCGTAACGGCGCAACGAACAGCGCCGCCGCAAGCCGTTCATCGCGTGACCTCTAGCCAGTAACTTATGACTCATGTCACATCGCTCATATCACAGCTTGGCAGCTCTGTGAGCGAGGTGGTGGCGGCTGGTGAGTCAGAGTGCAGCTCCTGAGCAGGTGTGGGCAGGTTCCCTGCTTGGCTCGGCCCATGGGATCACAGTTGTGCCTAAATCTGGACTTTAGGTGCCTAAGTCCATTTGCAGATCTGGACCTTAGTGCTCAAGTTTCCTTCATCCCTACTAGGTACATCCGGAAACATCCCGGACGTCTCCTTTCAACAGACTTTGTGAACGGTTTTGTTTAGTAACATTCTGTTACTTCCTTTGCAGGAAGGTTCCTGGGGCATCTGGCCGAACTCTCCCTGAGCACTGGCCCATCAGATAAGTATCATTAGTATTCAGTCACCTCTAAGTCAAGGGAACTGAAACACTGAGCCAAGTCCTGGCTCTGTATCCTATTGATTCTTTAGAGGATCTCTCTGCTCTGCCCCTTCAGGTTCAGCTCAGAGACCAGCTCATTCCAGCAGATGATGTTTGGGTCGGGTGGCCACTGGTGGGTCCCATCCCTGAGCCAGTCAGGGATCAGGTGAGTTTCTTTCAGAATAACCCCTGGAGTCTCAGGTACTGCAGCAGGAGCAGCTGCTCTGGGGAAGGTTACAAACCAGCGTACCTTGTAGCTCCCCTGCTCTCAGATGCTCCCTGAGTTTGTAGGTTTCCGAGAGCTGGGAGGGAGCAAACTGTGAAGTGTTTTCATTTTAGTTTCATCTTGAGTATGTCTCTCATCAGGAGCCCTGCCTGCAGTGTGATTCTAGGCTGGAGCACTGGGGAAGTGCCAGAAGACCAAGAAAGTACCAGTATTTAAATGTGAGGACTCGGGCCCTACCAAATTTACTGCCGTGGAAAAAGCGTCAGGGACTGTGAAATCTGGTCTCTGTATGCTTTTACTGTATACTGTAAAAGGTACCCTACACTGTAGGATAAAGGTATACAGCAGTCCACAGCATGTCTCAGACTTGGGGTCCTGACCCAAAAGGGGGTCACATAGCTATTGTGGGGGGCTCACTGTATTGCCACCCTTACTTCTGTGCTGCTGCTGGGGGCAGCGCAGCCTTCAGAGCTAGGCACCTGACCAGCAGCCGCTGCTCTCCCTTCGCCCAGCTCTGAAGGCAGCACAGAAGTGAGGGTAATGATGCCTTGACCTCGAGCAGGGTCCTTAAACCCCACAGTGAAGACAGCATGACGCAGAGGCATGTCTCTCCCCGGCTCGTCTCCCGGAAAGCAAAGGAGAAAGGCTATGGTCACGAGTGAGGCTGCTGGCCTCTCGGAGGCTGTGATTACAACTACACGCAGGTGCAAACTTGCCCCTCCTGCCTGCTCTGTCAGCCCTGTGGGAACCCCAGATGTGCCCCTTCTCTCCATGGCTTTCGGGGAGGCAGCATGTTGCAGTGGTTAAGGCACTGGACTGGGATATGGGCGAACTGGGGTCTAGTCCTGGCTCTACCACTGCCCTTCTAGGTGACTGTGGGCAAGTCACTGCCCTGCTCTGTGCTTTGGTTTCCCCTCCCACTCCTTGCGTGTCTTGTCTGTTTAGATTGTGATCTCAGCTGGGGCTGGGACTGTCTCTCCCTGTGTGTCTGTGCAGCGCCCGGCGCAACGGGGCCCTGATCTCAGCTGGGGCAGGGACTGTCTCTCCCTGTGTGTCTATGCAGCACCCAGCGCAACAGGGCCCTGATGTCAGCTGGGACAGGGACTGTCTCTCCCTGTGTGTCTGTGCAGCGCCCGGCGCAACAGGGCCCTGATCTCAGCTGGGACAGGGACTGTCTCTCCCTGTGTGTCTGTGCAGCACCCGGCGCAACAGGGCCCTGATCTCAGCTGGGACAGGGACTGTCTCTCCCTGTGTGTCTGTGCAGCGCCCGGCGCAACAGGGCCCTGATCTCAGCTGGGGCCTCTGGGTGCTACCACTATGTTGTAGGCAGTGATACCTGTAGCTCAAGTCTCCCAACGCTTCCTGTTACAACACCCTGTTTTCAGGGCTTATAATTTTCCCAGATTTTAACCATTCAGTATGAAATTTCCGTTGCCAGATACCTGCCTGAGGATGTTTTTTGTAAGTTTCACTTAAACAGGTGAGCCGCTTACAAGAAGGACATTAGACAAAACATCCTTCTTTGCCCAGGTTAAAAAATAAAGCTTCTTCCAAGCTTTTTGATGAAAACCTCTGGCATCTCCATGCTTTCTTGATATTTGGCCGGGGGTTGCCCTGATGGCAGACATGTGCCCCTATCCATCCCCATGAAAATCGGCCCAAATTTAACCAAATTATAAGCCTCTGAAAACATCAGTTCACACATATTCAGTGAAGATTCAGCTGCTGAACTCAACTCTCCAAAGATTTCATCTGTGCTAGGCGTGTGCCATCCCCTCACAGCTCCTGCACGAGAGCATGCACCATCCCTGTACGGCAACTGAGCCTTCTTCAGCCCAGGGCTTCCCCTGTCCTGGCTGCTTCAGGCAGCCTTAGTTCTGCTCGTTCCTAACTTCTGGGTGCTCAACTAGCAGCCTCCATGTTGCTTTGGCACAGTTCTTTGGATGCAGTAAATGAGCTGGGGAGAGGCTGAGGCCGTGGCTCACAGACTGAATGAAGAGATTGGCTGAAAGCCCAACGGGCAGATGGGCTTGGTGCAGAAATTAGACTAAAATTCTCTGGCCTGAGGAGCTCACTGAAGTCTGCTCTCCATGTCACTCACCTCCTCCCAGGTTCCACTTCCCGCCAGCCTCCTGGCCACGGCAGCAAATGCTGAGGGAGCTCTCCTAGGCTGCGGATCTTGCGTTTGGGGAGGGCGCTGGGAAGTCTTTAGGACAGAAGTATTTTACTTCCATCCCCTCCCAGCCTCCAGGGCACTGCATTGTGTGTGGGGATGGGCCACGTCTTGGGGATAACACTGGGCAAGCTGGTGAAATGGGGGTCTAGTCCCATGTGTACTGGGGCTATGTGAGATGCAGGAGGAAAGGGACACAACTGCATCAGCTCCTCAGCAGAATCTTCTCTGTTCTCGAGAGCATGTCACCCACCAAGCTGTGAGGGCCGGCTGTAGGCACCACCGCTCCAAGCATGTGCGTGGGGTGGCACTTTCCAAGGGCGGCATTCACCCCCCCCTTTTTTTTTTTCCCCTGGGGGAGCAAAAAGCTGGGGGCCGGCCCTGAACCAAGATGTTCCCCATCAGCTGAGGCTTTGAGGCTGAGCTGGAACTGACACTGCAGTTCTGGCTGCAGTCGCTAGATGGCATCATGGCAGCCTGAGTCGCACAGGCTGGTCTGCAGTTCAGGCTGCCCTGAGCTGAGCCCGGGCTGCGGCGGCGAGAGGGGCTCAGCTCCGGGGGATGATGCTCGGGCTCCCCAGCCGCAGGGCAGCCTGAGCTGCAGTCCAGCCTGGGTGTGAGGAGCTGGGGAGGGAGGGAAGCGGGCCCGGGATGCAGGGAGCCCGGGATGCTGCTGTCGTTCTGCTCAGAGTCTCCCCAGGGCGCCCGAGTGGGCTGTGCAGGGCGCTGCCGGGCTGGGCAGGGTGCGCAGATCCCTGCTCACGCTGATGGGGCGAGTGGCTGGGCAGCCCAAGCTGCCAGGGAGCTGCCCCTTCGTGCCCCTGGACCCAGCTCGCTGCGCACCTCCCCCGCCTCAGCCCCATGCCTGTCCTGGGCGGGGAGAGGCAGAGCCCAGCTCCAAGCGGGGGATGCTGTCCCACCAGGGGACCCCGACAGCTCAGGCACCTGGGGGTCAGTGTCCGTCCTCTCAGCTCTGCCTGCACGGGGCTGGGGAAGCAGCTGTCAGTGCCTGCCCCTCTCAGCCCTTGCACCTCCCATCCCGCCCTCAGCCCCTCCACTTATACCTCTCCCCATCGCTCCTTCGCCGCATCCCTTCCGCCGCACCTCTCCCCTTGTACCCTCCTCCAGCCCTTTGCTCCCCTTTCCCCTCTTCTCCCGCAACCCTCCTGATACCCCCTCCTCCTCCGCGAGTACATCACACCCCACTTCTCTGCCAGTGTAGAGCCCCCAAGCCCCATCCCTTTTGGGGTACAAGGTTTGAGGGTTAGTCTCTATGCCTTCCATGTGCATTTGGAGCACTAAAGGTGGGATTGGGGGGGGGGGTGAGATTTATACTGAAGTGAAATAAAAATAGGAGAAACAGTTTGATCCCCACTGCAAGTGTAAATGGGGATTGCTGTGGTGAATGAGGATGTCATGTTTGGGGGTGGGGAGCCCAGGGCTGGGGTGGCAAGGGGTGTGGGGAGGGAGAGCCCGGGCTGGGGTGGGGGGCAGCCAACGTTTTTTTGCTTGGGGTGGCAAAAAAACCTAGAGCTGGCCCTGATGAAGAGCAAGACATCTGACTTAAAGGGTTGCCAGCTAATATTGCATCAGGAGCCCAAAGTTACTAGGTCAATCTCTTTCTGGAACCAGGGTTTTTTTTAGCAACATTTTGGTCTATTTAGCTGCACCCAGGCTGTTCTGGTTGCCAGCGCTTGTCTCTCTCTCTCATTTCCAACAGGGAGTAATGGGACTGGACTAGGAACTGTGCTACAGGGAAAGGAGAGGTGAGTGTAATTGTATGAGTTAAGCAGCAAAGCCCAAGCAGATGATGGAGAGACAGGTGGGCAAAGGACAGAACTGAATAAATAGATGACAATAAAATTGTATTTTTATACCTCGAAATAAAAAAATGCATTGTCTTAAAAGCATCTGGTTCAAAAGCCTGGGTTTTCTACATCACAATCCTTTGCTTTCCAGAGTCATAAATCATCAGAAGACTAGAAACGTCTCATATGTAACAATATTGCACACAGGTACAAGTCATAGTGCATTCGGATCCCAGTGCCAGGTTTTAATGCCCCTGCTCGGATATATATTTTAAAACAACGAAGACTCTTTTAACAGTTTGGTCGCAAGTAGAGCTGGTCAAAATACAAAAAGCCATTTTCATGCAAAAGCGCAAAGTTGTTTTCATTTCAACGTGTTTGAAACAAATCCACTTTTCTTCATTTTTGTTCTAATGTTTACTCCAAAACAGTTATTTATTGTGTTTGCCAAAAATCCACTTTTTCAGTAAACCTGGTTTTTTGCTCTGCATTATGGAAATGCCCCCGCCGGCATTTCGCTCTAGTGGTTGCTGACTTGCTCCGCTGAGCGGGGCTGCCGCACCGGGACCCTCTCCCCGAGTTGCTCCCGGTGGGGCAGCCCGTCCCCTCGCTGCTCCCTCTGCCCCCAGCCGAGTTCGCTCCTAGCGCGCTCCCCGGGGGGCTCTGGCTCCGGGGAACACGAGGCTGGGTGAGCTGCGAACCGGGCTCCGGGCTCCGGCTGCCCGCGGAGCAATCGGGGGCTGGGAGTCTCCGCCAGCAGGTGAGGAGGGGTGGGAGCAGGGAGCTCGGGGGGGAGAGAGGGGTGGGTGCATCGATCACACTGGGGAACTGGGGTCTATTGGGGAGGGGGCGGGCGGGGTCTACTGGGGAAGGGGCTGTGCGCTGATCGGGTAGGGGAGTTGCCTCCGGAGACAAGAACTCCGCTCCCCAGGGAACAAATCACGGGAGCGGATGGTTTGGGGGTGGGAGGGAAAATGATGTTTGTACTGAGAAAACCCGTCCCCATTGTTCCCTGGCTGCCCAGGGCAGACTCTGTTTCTTTGCCTTTGAACTGATGGGCAAAAGCGTCCTAATGCCCCCTCTGAACTGCTGTCCCAACAGCCGGAGGTGGCTCCAGGCACCAGCGCTTGGGGAGTCAAGCCACAGGGCACTCTGCCAGTCGCTGCCAGGGCGGCAGGCAGGTTGCGTTCGGTGGCTTGCCTGTGGATGGTCCCCTGGTCCCGTGGCTTCAGCGGACCTCCCGCAGGTGCACCTGTGGGAGGTCGGCAGCCTGCCTGCTGTGCTTGGGGGGCCAAAATGCCTAAAGCCGCCTCTGGCTGCAGTAGCCGCTAACACCATTGGGCTCCCCAGTCGTTCTCCTTCCTCGTTCTGCCGCTGGGGGAGGCTGCTGGCTCATAAGAAGCGCTGTGCCTGGCGAAGTGGAGCGGGCTGGGGCCGGGTTGCTCCACTTCGCGCTGCTGCCGGTGAGTGTGGGGTCGCTGGGGGAAGAGGTGGAATGGGGGCAGAGCAGAGGGTCAGGGTAAGAGATGGGGTAGAAGGAGTTGCCCGGGGGCTCCCCAGGGACGGCCCTAACTCCTGCAGTGGGCGCAGCCATGGGGGGTGGGATGTGGCCAGGGGATAGGGCTGGTCGTCAGGGCTGGTGCTGCCGCGTATGCAGCACACAGCTGCCATGGGCACCATGAAATTTGGGGCAATTTGGTGCCCCACTCAGCTGCTGTATGCTGTGTATGCCTAGGGATGGCCCTGCTCGGGAGAGGTGGTGTCACAAATCCACAGGATGAGAGCTGCACCCCAGCTTTTACCCAGGCTCTTGGAGGGTGCCCTTCAGAGTGGGCCTCACTGCCTCCTAGCCTGAGCCCCTGGGCTCCAGCCCTTCTGGTTCACACTGACATAGGCTCCTGCTCAGAGACTTTTACTGGCTTCAGGGACCAGTGCCCCAGCCAGTGTTTGCAGTGAGTAAAGCAGCGTTTTCAAAACAGCTGGATTTGTCATTCATCTGGCACACAGCGACGTCCTTAGCTTAGCAGAGCCACAGAAAGGTGGGACCAGAGTAAACCAGTGGTCAGACTATAGTGGGTTCCATCTCAGGCTCTGACTCCTTTGTGAGTGGTGGGAGAGAGCAGCCAGCTTCCTCCAGGAGCTCACACTTTCTCCTCTGCTGATTAGGTCTCGATTCTTTTGTCCTCAAGCTGGTCTGCACTCAGGTTCCCTGCTGAGAGGTGGGAGGAAAACCTCCTTGTGGTCCTTGGTTTTTAGGTGTCAGGGTTTTGGTCAGTGGGGTTTTTCTATTGTCTCTTTGGGCCCTTTGTTGATCTGGGTCGTTTCAACCAATTCCTTAATGACCCTGTTTGCTACAGCCCAGATGTCAAGATGACACCCACACCTTATGTGCTGTAGTGCCCTCAAGAGAAGACTTATCCCCTTTCCCTCCACTGGGTAATAGGTCTGATCACAGAGGGAAACTGAAGTAGACATAGGATTCATAACAATTACAGAAAATTCCAACTTTGTCATGAGGGGGTTAGATTCTGATGAGTGGGTTGCACAGCAGATCAGATCCCTGAAGCCCTTTGGGGTTGGAGGGGCCAATGGGGTTTACGGTTGTGGATAGTTCTCTGAAAACATCCACTCAATGTGCAATCAAAAAAGCAAACACAATGTTGGGAATCGTTAAAGGGATAGATAATAAGACAGAATATATCATATTTCCTCTATATAAATCCATGGTACGCCCACACCTTGAATTCTGTGTGCAGATGTGTTTGCCCCATCTCAAAAAAACTATTAGAATTCTAAAAAATTCAAAAAAGGGCAACAAATATTATTAGAGGTCTGGAACGCCTCCCCTATGAGGAGAGATGAATAAGATTGTGACTCTTCAGCTTGGAGAAGAGACAACTAATGGGGGATATGATAGAGGTCTATAAAAATCATGATTGGTGTGGTGAAAGTAAATAAGGAAATGTTGTTTACTCCTTCTCATAACATAAGAACCAGGGGTCACCCAATGAAATTAATAGGCAGGTTTCAAACAAACAAAAGTATTTCTTCACACAATGCCCAGTCAACCTGTGGAACTCCTTGCCAGAGGATGTTGTGAAGGCCAAGACTATAACAGCGTTTAAAAAAGGAACTAGATGAATTCATGGAGTACAGGTACATCAACGGCTATTAGCCAGGTTGGGCAGGGATAGTGTCCCCAGTCTCTGTTTGCGAGAAGCTGGGAATGGGTGATGGGATGGATCACTTGATGATTCCCTGTTCTGCTCATTCCGTCTGGGGCACCTGGCACTGGCCACTGTTGGAAGATGGGATATTGGGCTAGCTGGACCTTTGGTCTGACCCAGTCTGGCCGTTCTTATCTTATGTAATCATTGTGGCATCAGCTCTGGCAGAACGTTGGGCTGCTGGGCAGGGAATGAGAAACCACAAATCACACCCCCATCCCTGACCTGCCCTGCTCCGTCCGTCTTCGCTTTCTGATCAGCTGCAGAGTCCGGAGCAGGGAGGAGACCAGGGCCAGGACCTCCGCCCCGGTTCAGCTTGGCTGCTGCTGGGTCAGACCCAGTCAAACAGAGGAGCCAGCCTCAGCCCAGTGCCTGTAACAGCATCTCTAGCCTAAGTGTCGCTGAGGACAATGGGGCTAGCAACTGGGGCTGCTGAGAGTGAAGTGCCGCTGCAGGAGTTGTGTGCTGATGGGAATGGAAACCTGGAGGCTGCCGTGGAGCCAGGTAATGGGATGTTGCTGCCTGGGACCAGGCTGGAGAGTGACCCGGAGGCTGCCCCACATGGGGCCATGTTCTCAGTGGCAGCAGCCAGTGCCCAGCAACCTCCAGTCTGTGGGCATGTCAAGGTATGAACCCCCACTCTGAACCTTAGCGTCCAAAAGATGGGGTACCTGCATAAACCCCTCTAACACTTAATTACTAGCTTAGAAATGGTAGAGCTGCCACCACCCAAAAATAATGTTTTGGGACACTTCTGGCCCCCAAAACCTTCCTTGGGGACCCAAAACCCCTTGGGTCTCACAACAAAGGGAAATAACCCATTCCCCTCCTCCTTTCTTCCTCCCAGATCCTCCCCTCCCTGGGTACACTAGGAGATTGCTCTTAATCAACTCCTTGAATCTTAAAACAGGAAATTCACCTTCCCCCCTCCTCTCTCCCTCCCAGACTCTCCCTGAGAGAGAGACAGTGATCCTAATACAGAGAAATCAGGCTTTTCCTCCCCCTCTTCTCGCCTTTCTCCCACCAATTCCCTGGTGACTCCAGACCCTGTCCCCTGGGGTCTCACACAAGAATAAAAAAAAACAGAATCAGGTTCTTAAAAAAGAAAAGCTTTTAATGAAAGAAAGAAAAAAGTAAGAATTATCTCTGTAAAATCCAGATGGAAAATGTTTACAGGGCTTTCAGCTTATAGACACTAGAGAGAATCCTCCCCCCCAGCACAAATACAAGTTACAGCAAAACAGAGAGATAATCCTTCCAGGAAAATACACACTTGCAAATAAAGAAAACAAAAATAAGCCTAATTCGCGTTATCTACCTAGTACTCACTATTCTGAACATATAAGAGCCTGTATCAGAGATTGGAGAGAACCCTGGTTGCACATCTGGTCCCTCTGAGCCCCCAGAGTGAACAACAACCAAAAACTAACAGCACACACACAGACTTCCCTCCAGCAAGATTTGAAAGTATCTTGTCCCCTGACTGGTCTTCTGGTCAAGTGACAGCCAGGCTCACTGAGCTTGATAACCCTTTACAGGCAAAAGACACATGAAGTACTCCTGTTCTATTAACCCTTAACTATCTGTTTATGACAGGGCAGCAGGGACTGGATCTCTCCCAGGGGCTCTCAGGGCACCGATCCCTGGCTCACTGTGTGTCGTTTAAACTGTGGATTCTTTGTATGTGCCTTCTGCTTCTGAACCTTTAAACTCAGGGACACATTGTCAAGCTTCTTTCTGCAGCTGAGCGGGTGAGATCTTATGAGAAGGATTCTCAGACACACGCTGGGGAAGTAAGGGAAGGGGAGGCCTTGTTAGTTTAGACTCCAGAACAGTGTTTCTAAGAAAAGCAAAAACAGAGAAAGAAAAAATAACATTTCAGCACTGGGGGAAGGGCAGTTTCTTGTGTTTCTGAAGCCTTCTGATTCTGTTTCTGAGCAAGTTGCAGTGTGCGCTGTTTGTAAGAGAAATTAATCAAATTGAAATGTAGTGCAATGTCCGTATAGCACTCATGCAGGGGAAGCTGAACAAAATTACCACGGTGAATTTCAGAGGCGCAAGCTCTTAAGTGATGCAAAAACCAAGCTGAAAAGACAACAGCAGCGGCTCAGCAAGTTTGTTGTTACTATTATCATTATTATTACTAGGATGGATGGATAGGTTTTTTTGGTTTTTTTTGTCTGTGAAAGAAATTTTGGACATATTGGCAGGTATGTTCTTTAATTATTATTTGGACTTCTTTTATGTAAAGTATTTATTTTTTAAATTTAGTTCAGAATTGTTGTACAGCCATCCACCTTTTACCAAAAAAGCAAAAGAACAAAAAAAAGACAAGAATGTGCAAATAACTTGTTTTGTGTTCAGGTCCAGTAAAGAATAAGTACAACTGTACCTTATATCTATTATTGAGTCTGCAAAAAACCCCTACGTAAATATGCACATGTAAATTATTTATTTATTTTTCCTACAGTTAGTTAAGTATTGTCAGAGTCATGTTCTGAGGCTGCCAAAATTTTGTAAGAACGCCAGCTCCAGAAAGTGGTATGGTTACACGGAAAACAAAATCATTACTTTCCAGTATTTTTTTCACTCTCACTTGCATCTCTGTTCTTTGATGATAAACTCATTCTTGTTTTCTGTAGATATAGATGTGATGTTGCAATCCATATGCATATGTTTATGCAAATATGTTTACGAGTGTGAATACAATGCAACAGGTATATGCTTTATGCAAAAGGTCTCTTGTAAGGTATCATTACCTGAAGATGCAGGAAGGCCAGGCTGGTAAGCTCAGAGCAACACAGAGCAGGCAAAGGGCTCATTGCTGCTCTGCGCCCTGTCCCATGTGCAACCACAACTGGACCGGTTTGACTTTTCCTGCTGTTACGACGAGGTTCTGAAACACAAAGAACCGTCAGGCTGGCCACGAGGACACGTCTCACCGACAGCACCATGGCTAGAGCTGCCCTAGAACATGCCCCATTCTGTCAATGGCTCCTCCCGTCAGATGCTCTGGGACAGGAGCCCGGAGGCTCAGGCAGGCTGGGGCTGGCAGATCAGTCCCTCCTTTCCCTCAGTGCAGAGCCCTCCCGGGGCACCCCCAGCCAGGCTGTCACGGGGCTTGTGAGTCCAGGGGCACAGAGACAAGGACCCATACGTTCTGGTTGCAGGACCTCAAGCTGGCTCTCCCCCCCCCGTCCCCTGCCGAGCGCTGGTTGCGCCCACACTGCCAAGCACACCTGTTCCTCACACTGGGGTATCGCATTGGCCATACGCAGCAGAAGGGGGGAGAAGGAACCAGGCAGAGATGGGCAAGGGCTGTCACAGGGGGTCTGACACACCCAGACCAAAAGGCCCCTGCACAGCCCCACAGCCACCGCTGTGTGCACCAGACAGCAGCTGTGAGCCAGGGATCGGTGCCCTGAGAGCCACTGGGGGAGATCCAGTCCCTGTTGCCCACAGACTGGAGGTTGCTGGGCACTGGCTGCTGCCACTGAGAACACGGCCCCATGTGGGGCAGCCTCAGGTTCTCTCTCCAGCCTGGTCCCAGGCAGCAACACCCCATTACCTGGCTCCACGCCAGCCTCCAGGTGTCCATTGCCATCAACACACAACTCCTGCAGTGGCACTTCTCTCAGCAGCCCTAGTTTCTAGCCCCATTGTTGCTCAGCGACACTCAGGCTAGAGACGCTGTTACAGGCGCTGGGCTGAGGTTGGCTCCTCTGTCTGACTGGGTCTGATCCAGCAGCAGCGAAGTCGAGCCGGGGCGGAGGTCCTGGCCCTGGTCTCCTCCCTGTTCCAGACTCTGCAGCTGATCTGAAATCCAAGACAGACCGAGCAGGACAGGTCAGGGGTAGGAGGGTGATTTCTGGTTTCTCATTCCCTGCCCAGCAGCCCAACGTTCTGCCAGAGCTGATGCCACAATGATTACATAAGATAAGAACGGCCAGACTGGGTCAGACCAAAGGTCCAGCTAGCCCAATATCCCATCTTCCAACAGTGGCCAGTGCCAGGCGCCCCAGAGGGAATGAACAGAACAGGGAATCATCAAGTGATCCATCCCTTGTTGCCCATTCCCAGCTTCTGACAAACAGAGACTGGGGACACCATCCCTGCCCAACCTGGCTAATAGCCATTGATGGACCTGTACTCCATGAATTTATCTAGTTCCTTTTTTAAACCCTGTTATAGTCTTGGCTTTCACAACATCCTCTGGCAAGGAGTTCCACAGGTTGACTGGGCGTTGTGTGAAGAAATACTTTTTTGTTTGTTTTAAACCTGCCTATTAATTTCATTGGGTGACCCCTGGTTCTTATGTTATGAGAAGGAGTAAACAACATTTCCTTATTTACTTTCACCACACCAATCATGATTTTTATAGACCTCTATCATATCCCCCATTAGTTGTCTCTTCTCCAAGCTGAAGAGTCACAATCTTATTAATCTCTCCTCATAGGGAAGCCATTCCATACCCTTAATCATTTTTGTTGCCCTTTTTTGAATTTCTTAGAATTCCAGTAGATCTTTTTGAGATGGGGCGACCACATCTGTACACTGAATTCAAGATGTGGGCGTCCTATGGATTTATATAGAAGCAAGAGGATATTTTCTGTCTTATCATCTATCCCTTTCTTAACGATTCCCAACATTCTGTTCACTTTTTTGATTGCACATTGAGTGGATGTTTTCAGAGAACTATCCACAAACTTAAACCCCATTGGCCACTCCAACCCCAAAGGGCTTCAGAGATCTGATCTGCTGTAGAACCCACCCATCAGCATCTACCCCTCCCATGACAAAGTTGGAATTTTCTGTAATTGTTAGGAATCCTACTTCTACCTCAGCTTCCCTCTGTACTCAGACCTGTTACTCAGTGGAGGGAAAGGGGATAAGTCTTCTCTTGAGGGCACTACAGCACATAAGGTGTGGGTGTCACCTTGACGTCTGGGCTGCAGCAAACAGGGTCATTAAGGAATTGGTTGAAACGGACCCAGATCAACAAAGGGCCCAAAGAGACAATGGAAAAACCTCACTGACCAAAACACTGACACCTACAAAACAAGGACCACAAGGAGGTTTTCCTCCCACCTCTCAGCAGGGAACCTGAGCGCAGACCAGCTTGAGGACAAAAGGACTGAGACCTAATCAGCAGAGGAGAAAGTGTGAGCTCCTGGAGCAAGCTGGCTGCTCTCTCCCACCACTCACAAAGGAGTCAGAGCCTGAGATGGAACCTACTATAATTTGGCCACTGGTTTACTCTGGTCCCACCTTTCTGTGGCTCTGCTAAGCTAAGGACTTCGCTTTGTGCCAGACAAATAACAGACCCAGCTGTTTTGAAAACGCTGCTTTAGTCACTGCAAACACTGGCTGGGGCACTGGTCCCTGAAGCCAGTAAAAGTCTCTGAGCAGGAGCCTATGTCAGTGTGAACCAGAAGGGCTGGAGCCAGGGGCTCAGGCTAGGAGGCAGAGAGGCCCACTCTGAAGGGCACCCTCCAAGAGCCTGGGTAAAAGCTGGAGTGCAGCTCTCATCCTGTGGATTTGTGACACCACCTCTCCCGAGCAGGGCCATCCCTAGGCATACACAGCATACAGCAGCTGAGTGGGGCACCAAATTGCCCCAAATTTCATGGTGCCCATGGCGGCTGCGTGCTGCATATGCGGCAGCCCCAGCCCCAGCCCCGTTGACCAACCCTATCCCCGCGCTACATCCCACCCCCCACGGCTGCGCCCACTGTAGAGGTTAGGGCCGTCCGTGGGCGGGGGGCCCTGGCAGAGCTGGTGCAACCATTTAGGCAACCCAGGCAGTTGCCTAGGGCGCTGGGATTTGGGGGGTGTGTGGCATTTTCTTCAGTAGGGACCACAGTGGCCAAACTTAAGCAGAGGGAGCTGGGGCAGGGGAGCGCGGGGAGGGCCGCCTGCAGCAAGAGGAGGGTTGCACGCAGGGGACCTCCCCACCCCAGCTCATCCCTGCCCTGCCTAATCCCCGAGCACCCCCCGCCGCTTCACTTCTCCCGCCTCCCAGGCCTGCCGCGCCTAAGTGAAGTGAAGCAGCAACCCGGGTGGAGGTGGAGCAGGGGTGGGCTGGGGCAGGAGGGGTGCCTCAGGGTGGAGAGCTGCCGCAAGGGGGGCGGCTCAGGGCGGGGGGGGGGGGAGTTGCCACAGGGGAGGCGCCTCAGGGTGGGAGGGGGAGACAAGGTGGAAGTTTTGCCTAGGGCACTGAAACATCCTTGCACAGGCCCTGGGCCTCGGACAATTCCCTCCACCCCACCTCTTACCCTCCCCTCCCCCCTGCTCCGCCCCCGGCCCACCCCCATTCCACCGCTTCCCCCAGCGACCCCGCTGTCACCGGCAGCGGCGGGAAGCGGAGCAACCCGGCCCCAGCCCGCTCCACTTCGCCACCTCCAGCCGTGGCGCTCCGCCTAGTAAGGGGCCGGGGCTGCGAGCTCCGCGCCCAGCGGAGGGAGCTCAGGCCCCATTGGAGCTCGCAGCCCCGGCCCCTGACCACGCGGCTCTGAGCGGGGCGGGGACCAGGGGCCCCGCCGAAGCCACTGCAGCTGTTCAGGGACGCTCCCGTGTGCGCTGGGCTCCGGGAGAGGGGCGGAGGCGGGCCAGGGAGGGAGCCTCGGCCGTTCTCATGGGGGGCCCCTGCAGAGTCCGGGGCAAATTGCCCCATTTGCGCCCCCTCCCGGGCGGCTCTGGTTCTTGTAGCCGGGGTGGAAGTGAACTCAGTAACAATAATTGCGATGAATCCATGGGATCTCCACCTCCTCACTGCTCCTGCCTGCAGGGCATTTCCCCAGCCCAACAAAAACAAAATCCGTTCCCATGGACCCGTTCCCGGGTCCCGTTGTGAACAACTTCCATCCCTGGTGTGAGCGAGCTATTCATTTTGCAAACAAACATCTTAACACCGATCTCCTCCCCAAGCCCCAGGTTTCACCCCAGACCCATCAGCCACCTATTGCACGTCACTGATTTTTTAAAACAAGGGCTTTAAAATTGTTTGGGAGGCGAAGCCCCCCTGGTTCGCTGTAACAAACGCAGATCTTTAAATGTAAACTCAGCGCCGCACCCGTGCAGGCTGTGATTGCAAGGCAGTCTCAGACTGGCTCCCAAACACTCTCCTTTTAAAAAGCCCCCATTCCTTGACAAAGTCCCACCCTCCCCAATCCCCAGATCTGCCCATTCACCCCCAACTCCACAGCCACTCCCTCATCCCCACCCATCAACCCCACCCTGGGCACCAGCTCTCCCCATTCGCTTTTCCCTTTCAAAGAAGAGTAAATCAAAGTGCTCTAACAAACCCTTGATCCTGTTGACTTTAGTGACCCGTTTAGCCGCCAAAACCATAGGGAGTACGGCCCTGGCGCCTTAGGGCATAAACCACCTCCACTGCCGTTACAGTCTTTCACTTGGCATGTTCAGTGTATATGACAGCATCGTGGATCATGTTCTCCAAGAACACCTTCAGCACTCCCCGGGTCTCTTCGTAGACGAAGTCCAAAATACGCTTCACCCCACCGCGTCGAGCCAAGCGACGAATAGCTGGCTTGGTAATACCTTGGATGTCATCCCGAAGCACTTTACGATGGCGCCTGGCACCCCCCTTCCCCAAGCCTTTACCACCCTTACCACGATCAGACATGGCGAAATAAAATCACACACAACCGAAACCCTTGATGTGCGCCAGCAGGGTGCACTGGGACAGACCTTGTTAGGTTAGTGTGGGGTAGATTCACACCCCAGTTTGCTGCCATCTAATTGCTCCTGTAGACACACCCTAAATCTTGGGGATTCTCTCTGTATAACATCTCTAAAATGTGACCATTCCTCTCCATCCATACAGCTAGAACCGTCATCCAGCAAAGACCATTTTCTTAGCCCATCACTTTGACCATGTGGCCTCTCTGTATGTATCCCTCCACTGGTTCCTCCATCTCTAGTCTCCAACATAAGCTGCTTGTCTTCACTTTCATGGCCCTTCACCGCCTACCATCTCTCATTCAGTAGCAAGATGTTAACTCCTGATGGCCCAGGACACTAGTCTCCATCGCCCCCAATTCTTAAACTTTAAAACAAACACCTTTGTGCTTTATCCCATGCTGCCCCTGATACTTGGGAGGAGACCCCCGTGGACATCCACACCCCTATCTCATTATCCACCTCCAAATTCCCCTCAAAACCCCTCCTTTGTTGTGACGCTTTCCCAAAACTTGACAAGTCAGGCTGCTGGTGCACTGTGACCACTGCCAACCACACCGACCAATGTTATCTCCCAGTTTCCTTGTACTCCCCGGCTATCGGTTGCCTCTATAACACTGGGGCAGGGACTGTCTTTTGTTCCATTTGTACAGCACCTAGCACACTGAGGTCCTAGTCTGTGACTGGGGCTCCTATGTTTATGTGCTATGGTAATACAAATAATGACACAGAACAGAGAATTCCACTATGGCTGTAGCTCAGTGGTTCTCCAACTGTGAGTCAGTACCTCATTTTAATGGGGTCACCAAGGCTGGTGTTAGACATACTGGGGCCTAGACCTGAAGCCTGAGTGCCTCCCCCAATGGCGGGGCTCAGACTTTGCCCCACATCCCCCAGGTTCATGTACTAATTTCTGTTGTCAGAAGGGGGTCCTGGCGCAATGAAGTTTGAGAGCCGCTGCTCAGTGAAGAAAAGAAAGTCTGAGTTTCCAGTGAGATGGCTAAGCCAAGGCACTAGCCCAGTGGAGATGAGACACTGATGTCTTACCTCATAGCTAGCCCAGATCAATGCGATACACTCACCCTGGGCTTGGACTAGCAACGCAGAGGTGAAAGGCACCTTTCTCTGCACTAGGGTTCTGCCCCGCGTTAGCCGTCTCAGCGTAAAACATTTTGGTTTTACCGTGAAGACAAAGCCTGGGGATGCCCATATCGAGCACGTGACTTTCGGCTACGCTAGAATTGTTTGCAACACTTGAGAGCCCGCTGACTGCAAGAGGTTAAACAAACCCAATATTTCTCCTTTTAATCTCTGTCCACCTGAGAACGCTCGGTATCTCCACAGATTCACTATAGTCCGTTTCACCGCTTCCCCCTTCGGAAGTCGTACACCCAGGTTCTGGAAACAGACACCAGTCACTCTCTTCCCCTCCTGCCCCTCACCCCCAGGCATTCTTAAAGGCATACTCCTCTTTATTTATACATCTTCTAAACTCCTCTAACTTAGGGTGATCATATTTCCCAAAGAGAAAATGGGACACTGCGGGGGACTAGCCCCAGCTCTTCCCTTCCCCACTCCCGCTGCTTGCCTGAGTGCCACCCCCTCCCACAAGACCCCTCCCACGCACAGGGGTGGCCTGCGCTGCCTGGCATCATTGCAGTTGCCAAGAGCAAATGGGACAACTGCCCAGTTCTGCAAAAAAAAAAAAAAAAAAAATATCAAGACGCCCAGGCATGGGCTGCTGTAACACACAAACAAGCTATGAGCAGAACAAGGGGGGTTGAGGGACATACCCGATGAGAGCCAGAGAAGGGAGCACTCCCAGGCCTGCAGGGCGGCCAGATCTCCCAAGAGGTCAGGCAGGCAGCTGGGCCAGGCACAAGTCTCCACCCTCCAAGCGGAGCAGCCCTGAGTCAGTGATTAGAAAACTCCCCTCCGCCTGCCCCGGAATTTGCTGCTTGGCTGGTAATTAGGTTCATGCCAACCGAGGAGACTCGGTAATATCTGCTAAAGCCGCTGCCCTGATTCTGCCTGCCCTTGGGGTGTGCGGTGTAATTGTAGCCGAGTCACCGTCTGCTCCCTGCGCTGTGCAGCGGGTCTAAAGGGGTGACCAGACAGCAAGTATGGAAAATCGGGACAGGGACTGGGGGGGGGGGGGGGGTAATAGGAGTCTATATAAAAAAGACCCCAAAATCGGGACTGTCCCTATAAAATCGGGACATCTGGTCACCCTTTAAGAGGCAAATCTTAACCTAACACCTCAGGTTTTGGATAATGAAAAATTTCTATCTAAAATTTTTGCAAACAGAAAATGGACACAAAATCAAACAGCTGCTGTAGTACAAATAAGACTTCATTCATATGCACTGTGAGACGCTCCAGCCCGCCTTTGGGGGCTGTAAAAATAATATCAGGGCTGCTATAACACTGGGATCTTCCGAATAACCTCCCGTCTCCACCCTAGCCCCAGTCCCCCATTGCAGAGAAGGGGGTTGGAGTTAGTGTTCCAGAACACTGCTCTGTAGGAAGATCACAGCTTACCTCTTCCAGGGACTCCATGGCTGCAGCATCCCTTGCAGGGCACGTCCCTGATCCATTTCCCCTGCTCTGTGCATTAGCTGAGGGGGGAGACCGAACTCCCCACTTCACACACGTCTTCCCCCATTGCTAGTGCAAGGAAAAACCCGCGAAAAAGGCACTCACAGGAGGGCAGCAACGACACACAAGGGGGCGTGGTCATAGCATACTGCTCCTGGATTGGACAAGGCACCAGGAGCCTTTCCCGTATCGACTGTTCAAATGAATGAAGCTTTACTGGCGTGGCGGGACGTTTGTGATGACACTAATAAGATTAGCATAAAGCGCGCCAAATCCCTTAAAGAGGACAGAGCCCTTTTAGTTAACCCCTCCGATATGTGCAAGGAACAGGCAGTACGGGTCATTGCAGTAAATAGCAGCCTGCCACCGCAGTAAAGGACTCAGGGGATCCAACTTCTGTGTTTAGCCTCGTCCTGGGCAGAATTAACCTACCACTGAGAGGGCTGCTTCTCGGTTACATTTTTGAAAGAAAGTCTCATTGCCCTGAGGTGCACTGTGCCTGGGTTTTAGCCAACCCCCTTGGCTTTTACAGAGAAATTATTTCAAATCCAATGGTGGTGCGAGCAGGGCAGAGGCTCATCAAACTCCAGCTGGAGAGAGACGTGTGTCACTAGTTACAATCCCAGTGCAGCGGGTTTCATCCAGCCTGGCTCTACCCCTCTGCCCCATTTCCCGTTCCCCCCCACCCCTCCCGTTAACCAAACTCCACACTGGGGTGTTTTCTCCCCTTCAAGGTGTCTGGCTGATTAACATACCGTTCAGAACAAGAACCCCACAGCTTGCCCACCCCAGACTGCCCAGCTGGCTCCTGCAGGCTTTGCCCCCCTGATCCCTGTCTGAGAGCTCAGCAGAGTCATTCTGCATAGAGCTACTCACAGAACCCCCCTACTCCGTCAAATCTCACCCTGCTTTGACTGACTTTGTAACCCCACCAGGCCTGGTTCTTGGTCCCCTGCTTCTCTCACCTGAACCTCTCAGTCAAGGGGCACCTAGTCACAGGTGAGGCTGAACCCAGGACTCCCTTAAAGGGCCAGCTCACCCTGTGACACCAATGACTGGTGCTGGTATTACCACACCTGCATAGAGAGCCACATTTCCCACCCCTGCCCTGGGACTCTGCCTACCCAGGGGCAAAGGTGAATTAGCTCAGGAGCTGATGGGTTCCCTGGGTGACATTATGGGCAGAGCCACCGAAGCCAAGAGCAGGTATTAAACGGGAGCTCTAAGGGAATTCTAGCCTGTTATGGCACATTCACCCCACCCCCTCTGCTTTGCACCTCACAGAATTCCATACAGGATGTTGTACAAAGTGCAGATCCGTCTGGACTGGACTTAAAGTGACACACCCGGGAGGAAATGGACCTGGGTGGACGGTTCCCGCTTAGATCAAACACTGTGAGTGCTGCCTGGTGTTTGCTATAGGCTCCCATTGTAGAACCTGCTCATTTTAAATGTACAATGTTTGTCTGTGTAAGGTCCTTACCTGCCTCTAACACTGCAGTCCCTGAGTGCCACAACTGTCAGTGAATTTATCCTCACAACACCCCTGGAAGGCAGGGTAGGGCTGTTATCCCCATTGGACAGATGGGGAAATGGAGGCTTGGGGAGACTAAGTGACTTGCCCAAGGTCAGTCACATCAGGAGTCTGTGGCAGATCAGGAATTGAACCCAGGTCTCGCAGATGCCCAAACTCCTGGACCTCCCTTCCTCTGAGAGCGTGGGAAGTTGAAGGACGTGATGTGTAAGAATGCTGCTGCTGCTCCCACCACTGCTAGGCTGCAAGGTGGGGGCCAGCAGCACTGTGGTTGCTGGTGCCGTGGTCATGGGGGATCTCTATAGCCCACCATTGCTTTGATCCAGCCCCTGTGGGCTGAACTGGGCTCCCAGGTTTAACACAGAGTGACCATATGTCCCATTTGGCCGGGCCAGTCCGTTTGTTAGGCCCCGTCCCAGCCAGCCGGACTTTTTGGCAGAACTGGGCTTTGGTCCAGTTGCTCTTGGCAGCTGATGATCAGTTGGGAAGAGCAAATGGGACCAATGCACAGTCCTGCCCCAAAAGTGGGATGAGACCCCCAGTGGGGCATGGAGGAATGTGTGGGAGAGAGAGGGAGGTGGAATGGCAACACCAGCCCCGTGCTGGAGGAAGGGCTACGGAGAGGGGTTGGGACTGGCTGGCCTGCCCTGTCTGCAGGGGGAAGAGTGGGACCTTGGGCAGCCCCACACACGGGCAGGGGAGAGGAAGACTTGGAGAACCAGCCCTGTGCCTTGGTGCCCACTTCTAGTTTTCCCTAGGGGTGCTCCAAGGCCCTGCCCCTGCTCTGCTGCTTCACCTGAGGCCCTGCCCTGACCCCACATCTTCCACAGGAAAAAAAAACAGGGGGTGCTCAGCACCCACCTGCCAATCAGCTGTTCAACAGTGGGTGGGAAGAGCTGGGGGGCAGTCGGAGCAGGGGCAGGAAGAGGCAGAGAAAGAGTGAGGCCTTAGGGGAAGGAGCAGTGGGGGCGGGGCCATAGGACAAATCAAACATCTCCAGAGCCTGTCTGTGCCCAGGGCTGCCCAGAGGATTCAGGAGGCCTGGGGTCTTCAGCAGCAGGGAGCCCCCACCTTGACGGTAACTCAGCGGCAGGGACTCCTTCTATTCCGGGACCCGCTGCTGAAGTGTCCTGAAGACCCACAGTGGGGACCCCCGCCGCTGAATTACCGCCGAAGCGGGACCCACCGCCAAAGTGCCAGGTTTTCGGCGGTGAGGGGTCCTTCCGCCCCAGAGAGGAAGGACCCTCCGCCGCCGCTGCCGCCCTGGAGCAGAAGAAGCTCTGGGGGCCCAGGGCCCGGGCCCTGCATGAGCTTTCCGGGGCCCCCACAGCGAGTGAAGGATCCCGCTCCAGGGGCCCTGAAAAAAACTCTCGTGGGGGCCCCTGCAGAGCCTGGGGCAAATTGCCCCACTTGCCCCCCCTCTGGGCGGCCCTGTCTGTGCCCAATAAAGTTTTAAGGGGTCCTACCTCCCCTCTCCTGCCATGCCTCTTAAAACCAACTGAGTAACTGAACCTCCTGCTGCCCAGTGGTGAGCGGTGCTAATTCCAACTGTGGTATGGCCAGATACAGCCTGCACCCTAGTTGTGAGAATTTCCCCCTGGAGGGAGCTCAAGACACTGCTGGATTGCAGGCCCAGTACAGCCAGCCAGAAATCGCCCCAATTACCACTGGGGTTGGGTTCCGGCGAGCAAGGAAAACAGAGACGTCTTGTGTACCCCCATCCTTGCATCATAGGCTGACACACAGCAGGGAACATGAGGCGGTGCAGGGTGGTAGTTCATATATTTTATTTGCTACAGCTTTCATGGGACTATGGAGGTTGATGCTTCCCTAAACCCTCTGGATACAACTTTCCGATTCCTTTTTCCCCTCCCCATCCACTCAAACACCAAACCCACTTACAAAGTAGCAAACACTGAAAAACCATTGCAGGCATCTTAGCTCCGTGCAAGCAGCAGGAATGGAACAGAAGGGCAGGAGGGCTCTTGTTCTCCTCGCCCCGGTAGAATGCCTGGTGCGGGTTGTACCTGGGGGCACAGGGGTGGAATGAGCAGGGTACGGGTGCTCGTTTGAGCAATTCATAGCAGGCATATGAGGCACCTTTGGGGGAGCCTTGTCCCTACCTGCCATGGGTCAGCTCTCTGAAACCACCTACCCCTGGTAGTGCAAGCACGACCTTCCAGCCCCCTGCAGGCCTTGCTTGCTCTGTACAGCTTAGCGATAGGCACCCACCAACCCCCAAAGCCTCTGAACATCCCTTGGAGTGCTCAGCCACTTCCACCTGACTCCCTAGCCCCACAGGCGCATCCACAACAGTGTGTAAGATTCAATTCAGGCCAACCACTCTATTTAAAACACAGCACTCAGATATAAATCTACTGTGACAGGTTCAGTCACAGAGACCCCCTTGGGACTGTCACCTGATCTGCTGAGACTAGTCCTGAGCCAGTTTTCTTTGCCAGCTTGGGACTTCAGAACCCTGCCTTGTTGAGCCAGAGATGCTAGCCTGCTGCAACAGACCCAGGTCTGGACCAGGCCCCCAAAGCTGCAGCCCAAACTGAAAACAGCTCAGTATGTACTTCTGTCTCCAGCCACCCAGTTCCCAATGGGATCCAAACCTCAAATAAATCCATTTTACTCTGTATAAAGCTTATACAGGTAAACTCAAAATTGGTCACTCTCTATAACACTGATAGAGAGAGATGTGCAGCTGTTTGCTCCCCCAGGTATTAATCACTTACTCTGGGTTAATTAATCAACAAAAGTGCTTTTACTGAGTATAAAAAGTAGGATTTAGGTGGTTCCAAGCAATAACCGACAGAACAAAGTAAGTTAACAAGCAAAATAAAACAAAAACATGCACGTCTAAGCCTAATACATTGAGAACCTGAATACAGGTAAATCTCACTTTCAGAGATGTTCCAATAAGCTTCTTTAACTGATGAGATACCTTACTAGTCTGGGCCCAATCCTTTCCCCCTGGTACAGACCTTGTTAGTTGCTGCTCAGGTGGTAACTCGGGGATTCCTCAGGACTGGCAGCCTCCTTTGTTCTGTTCCACCCCCTTTTATAGCTTTGGCACAAGGCAAGAGTCCTTCGCCTCTCTGGGTCCCCACCCCTCCTTCCAAATGGAAAAGCACCAGGTTTAAGGTGGATTCCAGTACCAGGTGACATGGTCACATGTCCTATGAGCCCCCCTCCATTCTTTCAGGACTGGCCCGCATGTATGCAGTGGAGGCTTGCAGGTAAACAGGGCCGTCTACAGTCAGTTGTCCTAGTTGATGGGAGCCATCAAGATTCCAAGCCACCATTAATGGCCCACACTTGCATAATTACAACAGGACTTCAGAGTTTGACTTCATATTTCTAGCTTCAGATACAAGAGTGATACATTTATACAAATAGGATGACCACACTCAGTAGACTAGAAGCTTTTTAATGATACCTTATAAGAGACCTTTCGCATAAAACATATTTCAGTTGCATTGTATTCACACTCGTAAACATATTTGCATAAATATATGGAATGCAACATCACATCTATATCTACAGAAAACAAGAATGAGTTTATCATCAAAGAACAGAGATGCAAGTGAGAGAAAAAAATACTGGAAAGTAATGATTTTGTTTTCCGTGTAACCATACCACTTTCTAGAGCTGGCGTTCTCACAAAATTTTGGCAGCCTCAGAATGTGACTCTGACAATACGTAACTAACTGTAGGAAAAATAAATAAATTATTTACATGTGCATATTTACGTAGGGGTTTTTTGCAGACTCAATAATAGATATAAGGTAGAGTTGTGCTTATTCTTTACTGGACCTGAACACAAAACAAGTTATTTGCACATCCTTGTCTTTTTTGTTCTTTCGCTTTTTTGGTAAAAGGTGGATGGCTGTACAACAATTCTTTTATGTAAAGTATGTATTTTTAAATTTAGTTCAGAAGTCCAAATAATAATTAAAGAACATATCTGCCAATATCGGTCCAAAATTTCTTTCACAGACAAAAAAAAAAAAAAAAAAAACTATCCATCCATCCCAGTAATAATAATGATAATAGTAACAACAAACTCGCTGAGCCACTGCTGTCTTTTCAGCTTGGTTTTTGCATCACTTAAAAGCTTGTGCCTCTGAAATTCATCGTGGTAATTTTATTCAACTTCCCCTGCATGAGTGCTATAGGGACATTGCACTACATTTCAATTTGTTTAATTTCTCTTACAAACAGCGCACACTGCAACTTGCTCAGAAACAGAATCAGAAGGCTTCAGAAACACAAGAAACTGCCCTTCCCCCAGTGCTGAAATGTTCATTTTTCTTTCTGTTTTGCTTTCCTTAGAAACGCTGTTCTGGAGTCTAAACTAACAAGGCCTCCCCTTCCCTTACTTCCCCAGCGTGTGTCTGAGAATCCTTCTCATAAGATCTCACCCACTCAGCTGCAAAGAGAAGCTTGACAACGTGTCCCTGAGTTTAAAGGTTCAGAAGCAGAAGGCACATACAAAGAATCCACAGTTTAAACGACACACACTTATTGCTTGAGGGCCCCACTGCCCAATTTTGAGATCTTGGCCAGGCTGATGAACGGGGACATGGTTCATTCAAGTAGGTATGAGTTGTATCAGTGTCATTTCTAGGAGGCTTATTTTGAGCTCCCTTCCAGTGCAGTCCCTTTTCCCATCACATACACCTCAGGTTTGCCTACAGATCCACCGTCTTTCCATGTAGCACCGTGAGCTGCTGACCCCTTTCTCGTCATTCAGATACGCGCAGTCACCACCTCCTCTTATCTGAAACCTGCAACACAGAAGCTAGAGAGCTGCAGTCAGGCAGAGCCTGGGTATTTCACACCAGTCACAGCCAGGGGAGCTGTTCTCCACAGTGGAGGCCTGAGTGCGGAGCAGCTACTCTCACAGCCCCTCAAGAGCAGAGCTCAGGACAGTGGGGGCTTTGCAGAACCACTGATTGTTAGTGCCCCTCTATGCTGAGCAGCCCACGGGGGTGCTGGAGAATGGAAAGTCCCCACCAGGACGGAGAGAATTTGAGAGACTAATTTTCAAAAGGGACCAGTCCTCTAACAAGAGGGGCAGACCCTCATGAGAACCAGACGACTGAGCAGGGAAAGTGGGGAGCAGGAGGGATCTTGCCTCCTTGAAACACTCTGAGCAGAATCAAGATGACACTGAAAGAGGAAATTGCATTCAGGGTTTCCTCTTCCATTGATCTATAAAACTCTTGAGCGTTCCATTGGGAAGAGGGAAAAGAGTGTGTTTGAGAAGTTCCTTTGCGAAAGCAGGAGTTCCTTGTTTGTAACCGTCACATGACTCTCCCAGAGTTACTCTGGAGTGGAAGGTGGAGCTCTAGGGACAGCATGGCCTCTAAGGAGGTTTCGGAGGGTTCAGCACTGGTTTGGGGTCCTACAGCAGCTGAACTGCAGGGTCCCACATCCTAAGGAGGGTACCAGACAGGGAGTCTGTACCCCAGAAGTGTGCCACAGAGGCCTGAACTAGAGACAGTGTCTGGTAGCTATTCGGGCCCAGTGGAGCTGGAAGCAGGGGGGATCCAAAGGTTGGGTCCAATACAGCAGAATGGGGACTGGCCATTGGAGAGCACTGACCAAGCGCCATAACAGCCTGATTTTTCAAAGTACTGAAGTAACCCGGACCAGAGAAGTGGGGGGATCTCCATCCTCCTCTAGTGGCTGGCCTGTGTAAGAGCTTTAGCAATCAGGAGGGGTTTTCAGTTAAAGAAGTGGATTCTTTAGCTCCAGTGACAGGGATGGTGTGTCTCAGATGAGGGCTGGGGAAGAACAGCGAGTGTCCCAGCTGAAATCCCAGCACACTGCAAGGGCACCTCTGGCTGTGGCTGGCTCCCATTGGTCTCTAATACACGCAGTATGCGAACAGACTAGGGTTGTGTCTGGCTGTTTTACTACCACTGAATGGTGGATCCAGCTGAACTCAAACAGCTCAGACACCAGAATCCCCAAGCCCAGGGAATTAGTACAGAGGGTGAGACAGACTCACAGGTCGTTGAATTCAGTGCTGTTGGTCCATTTCCAGGGCTGCCCCTGCTCCCTCCAGAGGCCGATCCAGTGGTCATGGATATCCTTATGGCGCAGCAGGAACATCTGAAAGAAAGAGGGACAGCATGGATCAACCCCAGCTCTGGTGCTTTCCCCGCCCCCCTCTTCAGGGCTCTGAACTGCAGAGAATCCTAGTCACACACTGAAGGGGCTCAATTTATTTTCAGAAGGAAACTGGATTTCCCCTTCCCTCTTGCAAAGCACAAGATCACCCAGGCTGTATTAACCCTCCCTGCCCCTGTGCTCCCAGTCGCCTGTACCCCAAGTTCCCCTGGGCTGAGGGCAGCTGCCGAGTTTGTTCTCACAGAGCAGCTGCCGTTCCCCACAGCAAGGTAGGAGGTGGGAGTGAAGCAAGCTGAAGTGGGAGGGGTCAATGTGAGAGGATCCCCCCCCATCCTCAGCTGGCTGCTCCTTTCCCATCCCCAAAGCAGGAGCGCTACCTGTGTTCTCAGGCCCAGTCCAGCAGCCAGCACGCCAGGAGATGCCTGAGCCATCCCTGCCTTAGACAGGGGCTGTCTCCTTATTTGGGGAGGGGGCAGCGGAGAATGGGCAATCCCTGTGGTCACACACAGACAGCAGGGCCCTGGGCCCAGCATTGAGCGGCTGGAAGTCCATTCGCTCTGGCCTCCCAGCACGAGAGGGGTCAGAGCTGCTCCTTGCCCCGCAGGGGCAGAGCCCACATCCTACTGCAGCAGCTGCTGTGCTAAGGACAGTGTATCCCAATTAGAGAGTCGCTCACCAATTCCTGCTCACTGTCAATCCTAGCCAAGGAGGCACCAAAGGAGGAGCAGAGTCTCTGAACGTAGGTCCAGTTCCCTTCAGTCTCGGAGAAATAGTAGCATTTCCCTCGGTACCCGATCCAGCCGTCTGTGCATGCAGGGGGGCACAGATCAGCTGATGAAAGCTTAGATGCCAGCACTGAGAATGAGAAAGTAACATGTGAGGTAAGAGCTGCATCTAGAATTGGGCATTTGACTAGTACAAAAATAATCGTTCAATTAACCAGTCAAATGTGTCAAAAACCGGTCAAATATTTTAAAATACCAATTTATCAGAACAATAACAAACAAGAACAAGAGTTCATTGTCTCCAGGAGGTTTAGCTTTAGATAGATACTTACGCCTAATTTAAAAAATAAAAATAAAAAAAAAAGTACTTAACTGACTTATTTTAACTCAGATCAAAAAGCAAAACAATGAAACGAAGTTCTGAAAAACACGCACACAATCAAAAAGGCAGGTGGACTCCTACCCCCAGGGTTCTTGCTGGAGTATTTGATACTGTGACTGCAGCCAAACAGGCAGTCAACTGACCGACATGCCATGCCTACTGGGATCCCCAGCCTGGGCCTGTCACTGCAGTCAGATGCAGGTTAACAGAGATGTTTGTCACAGTAAATTTGCCTGGCAGGGAGGATTCCAGGGACACTCCTAGCCTGGGAGGGACTAACACAGCTCAGAGCATTTCATCCCAGGCACAAGATCAACTGCTGGATGTTCAACCTAGCAACAAACAGCAGGTGAATAACAGAAGAATGTGCAGTAACTTTCACACAGGGACATGAAAGTCACAAGATGGCATGAGAAACCGCAGCAACAGGAAGTGACCAGTTACCTTGTCAGCCAGGAATGATGTAACTCAATTCACCAGGGCCGTCCTTAGGCATAGGCAACATAGGCAGCTGCGTAGGGCACCTGAAAATTTGGGGCACCACTGGGTCTTAGTGTCCAGCCTCTTGTTTTCCTATCTCTGTTGTGACCCTTCCTGCAGGCTCCCACAGATGGCTGCTCTAGCCTGGTGAGTCTTCCTTGGGAGGGAATCTAGTAGTTAAAAGTGAAAAAACCTCCAGCCTGCCAGACCTATTAGCACAACACTGAAACTGTTAAAGAGACATTCAAGGGGTAATAAAGCCATTTAACAGGCATTTGCCAACTCCAAGGTATATACTGACAGGTTTCAGAGTGGTAGTCCTGTTAGTCTGTATCAGCAAAAACAAGGATGAGTCCTTGTGTCACCTCAAAGACTAACAAATTATTTGGGCATAAGCTTTTGTAGACTAGAACCCATTTCATCAGATGTCCACGAAAGCTTATGCCCAAATAAATTTTTATACTGTCAGTTTATGACTTTATTGACAAAAACAGTTGTGCATTAATGTAATATTTACACAGAACATGTCAGTCTACAGGACCTTAGTTTAAAATTTGCTTTAAAATATTTCATTAGTGAGCTGGTGAAGATTATAAAATCACATTTCTAAAAATGCTTGCATAGAGTTTTAGATGCACAATCATCTTTAGCCTTAAATGTGTGAATCTTCACACATAGTTTTTTAAATAAATCATTCAAAAGACCTCCCTTATCTAAAATACACATTTTAATTACTATAGTTAAAAAAAAAAGTGCTTCCAAGTCTTCCTGTCCATCCCTTCACCACCTCTCCCCTCACTCCCCACTGAAGAGAGCCCTTAAAGGGACAATAGTCCTTCCCTTCCAGATAGCTGGACAAAGAGTTCCCTTTCTTTACTTCTGACTATCCGACAAACTAGTTTTAAAAGAACTCTCCAGCAAAATCAGAACCTTAGTAAGACAAAATCCTTGTTATACCTAAAATCTTTGGAAACATATTTTTTTAAAGTTGGTGAAATTTCATAACCATGTCTCTTGTTATGGAGATCACACAAAGTAAATTACTGTTCCCTTTTTCTAAAAGCAACGAACATTGTTATGAACACACTAAACCTCTCTGATTAATTTAAAAGAATCGTCTTTGTTTCAGTGAGTTAAATATGTAGTAATCTGGAACGCTAGCTTAAGATTTGAGTACATTTAAAATATAAATTCAACTTAGAAATACTGATGAAGAAAATGTAAAACAGAGAAGAGCTGCATCATGTATTCCATTATATGTAATATTGTATTCAGTAGGACAGCTGACTCACCCTTACTATGAAGTTTTTGCAAATAAATATCTGACAAACTTCAGGGCATATCAAAAAACCTGTGACTGACATTTTTTATTCCCAAATTTTAGTGCTTTTAATAAGGTACTTTCTTCATGTCCATTCTGCAGGAGGGAGAGTGCATGGAAGTCTCTGCGGGGAACTGTGACTCTCTGCCACCATGAGGCAGGCCGGGCCTCTCATTATCCTTTGCTGTCAAGTCCCTCCTCCCCCTCCCCCACCAGGCTGTGAGCTTGGGCTGCCATCCGGCATAGGGGCACCAGTTTAAAAATACTGCCTAGGGCCCCATAAATCCTAAGGACGGCCCTGCAATTCACCTCCTACCTGCAGACTTTTCTTTCCCCAAATACAGCAGCAAGAAGGACACTTGCTGGAAGCCCTCACACAGTGTAACCCTTTCAGTGCCAGGAAAGAACAGCAGTGGGGTCACCCATAATTGACATCCAAGAGATATTTGAGAGGCCTGATTAGTTGAGAGGAGTCCGACTCAAACCCCTCCAGACATTTTTGAGCATATCACCCTTTTTTTGCACCACAGTAACTGGGTAAGTGGTTCTAAAGCCTTCCCATGTGGCTGGCGCTCAGGGAGGAACGGACACTGTCTGGAAGAGTCAGGAAATCAGGCCACTATCATCAAAGAAAGAGCATGCACTCATCGCACTCACAAGCCATGTCTTGCCCTGTAGATGTAACTGTGCAGTGCACAGTAGTCCACACCCCTCCCTTACAGAACTGAGCAGAGAAGTCAGTGACTAACAGCTGATGGCACAGGCTGTCTCTACCATCCATCTCCAGGTCAGATGCCACGTGTTCTGCAGAGCTCTCTGCAATTGTAGGAGTGTAACCAACCCTAAGCTCACAGGTCCTGCCTTACACTGAGAGCCAGTGCTGCCCACTGCAACAGCCTGCCATTACACAGGGAGCCGGGATTCAGGGCCCATCTGCATCAGAGGAATTTGCATTAGTGACACAGTGACACAGTTCCATCAGGGAAAACACCTCCTGGAGATGCACTAGAGCACAGGGCCAGCGCTTCTGTTTAGGGGACCTAGGGGGTCGCCTAAGGCACCAGGATTGGGGGGGGGGGCGGCATTTTGCCACCCTTGGCAGCAATTCGGCGGCAGGGGGTCCTTCCGCGCTCTGGGTCTTCAGCGGCAATTCTGTGGCGGGTCCTTCACTCACTCCGGGACCCGCCGCCGAAGTGCCCCAAACACCGGGAGCGCTGAAGGACTCCCCCACTGCAGAATTGCCGCCAACGACCAGAAGTGCGGAAGGACCCCTGCCACGGGCGCCAAAAACCCTGACACCGCTCCTGCTGGAGCAGTGTGGCTCACTCTGGTAACTCCTGCAGCGAACTGCACCCAGGCAAGCTCCTTTGTGTACCAGTGCAGTGCGTCTGCTTTGGGTCTGCACCAATTCAATTGCACGGATGTCATGACATCGGCACAGACTATTCCTAATGCAGACAGACCTGGATTCAATCCCCTCTGCCAGCTGCTAAACCCTCCTGGGGCCCACAGCTAAATCCCACCCCACTGACCATCTTACAGCACCCCCTGCCCCAGACTACTGGCAGGTACAGCAGGGTTCATGTTCACAGCAAACACACACCCTCTGCACTAGCACGTGCTGGCTGTGCAGCCCGGGGGAGTGAATGGTGCTAAGTGACGCTTCATGGCCAAGATCAGTGATTGGTGGGTTTCAACACTGCATTGATGGAGGGGTCTAGACTGAATTCTATGGCTCATTTCAATAACATGGCAGCACCTGCTGCCCAGCCACAGGCATGACCTGAAGATGCAGGAAGGCCAGGCTGGTAACCTCAAAGCAACACAGAGCAGGCAAAGGGCTCATCACTGCTCTGCGCCCTGTCCCATGGGACACCCTGGTAAGTGACTGCTTCATGGTATATGGTAAAAGTGACTTGGACCCAAAGTGCTCAGAGCTGGGCTGGGGGGGAGCTAATGTCAGTCACATCGTCAGACACAGAGAGTGCCCAGGTACAGGGGTCTGGGACGGAGCAGGAGGAGGGTCATGAAAGAACACCCCCCAGGAATCCTCAGTCTCAAGGGCAGAAGCCAGATAGGCCAGGAAGAGAGAGTGACGGTGGTAGGTCCCAGGGGAATGGGATTCACAGAGGTCGTAGAGGGAGGGGAGAGGAAGGGAGCAAGGTGGAAGCTGGGAACTCACCTGCCAGAGCAATGATGACGGCGATCAAAGCAGATGATACAACTATCAGTGCAACCACAACTGGTCCAGTCTGACTTTTCTTGCAGTTATGACAAGGTTCTGAAACACAAAGACCCCATCAGGCCGGCCACAAGGACTCGTCTCGAGCTGCCCTAGAACATGCCCAGTTCTGTCGATTGCTCCTTCTGTCAGACGCTCTGGGAGAGGAGCCTGGAGGCTCAGGCAGGCTGGGGCTGGCAGAACAGTCCCTCCTTCCCCTCAGCCCAGAGCCCTCCCTCGGCACCTCCAGCCAGGCTGTCACACGGCCTGGTGAGTCCAGGGGCACAGAGACAAGGACCCATTTGTTCTGGTTGCAGGACCTCAAGCTGATTCCACCTCCCTCCTGTGCCCCCTGCCAAGCGCTGGCTGGGTCCACACTGCTGAGTACACCTGTCCCCTCACACTGGGGTCTCACACTGGCCATACACAGCAGAAGGAGGGAGAACAAACCAGGCAGAGATAGGCCAGGGCTGTCACAGGGGGTCTGACACATCCAGTCCAAAAGGCCCCTGCACAGACCCACGGCCACCGCTGTATGCGCCAGACAGCAGCTGTGAGCCAGGGATCGGTGCCCTGAGAGCCACTGGGGGAGATCCAGTCCCTGCTGCCCAGGGACAGGAGGTTGCTGGGCACTGGCTGCTGCCACTGAGAACATGGCCCCATGTGGGGCAGCCTCAGGGTCACTCTCCAGCCTGGTCCCAGGCAGCAACACCCCATTACCTGGCTCCACGCCAGCCTCCAGGTTTCCACTGCCATCAACACGCAACTCCTGCAGCGGCACTTCGCTCTCAGCAGCCCCAGTTGCTGACTCCATTGTCTCTCAGCGACACTCAGGCTAGAGACGCTGTTACAGGCGCTGGGCTGAGGTTGGCTCCTCTGTCTGACTGGGTCTGATCCAGCAGCAACGAAGTGGAGCCGGGGCGGAGGTCCTGGCCCTGGTCTCCTCCCTGTTCCAGACTCTGCAGCTGATCAGAAAGCCAAGACGGACCAAGCAGGACAGGTCAGGGGTAGGGGGGTGATTTGTGGTTTCTCATTCCCTGCCCAGCAGCCCAACGTTCTGCCAGAGCTGATGCCACAATGATTACGTAAGATAAGAACAGCCAGACTGGGTCAGACCAAAGGTCCAGCTAGCCCAATATCTCATCTTCCCACAGTGGCCAGTGCCAGGCGCCCCAGAGGGAATGAACAGAACAGGGAATCATCAAGTGATCCATCCCCTGTCACCCATTCCCAGCTTCTGGCAAACAGAGACTGGGGACACTATCCCTGCCCAACCTGGCTAATAGCCATTGATGGACCTGTACTCCATGAATTTATCTAGTTCCTTTTTTAAACCCTGTTATAGTCTTGGCTTTCACAACATCCTCTGGCAAGGAGTTCCACAGGTTGACTGGGTGTTGTGTGAAGAAATACTTTTGTTTGTTTTAAACCTGCTGCAGATTAATTTCATTGGGTGACCCCTGGCTCTTATGTTATGAGAAGGAGTAAACAACAACATTTCCTTATTTACTTTCTCCACATCAATCATGATTTTTATAGACCTCTATCATATCCCCCATTAGTTGTCTCTTCTCCAAGCTGAAGAGTCACAATCTTATTAATCTCTCCTCATAGGGAAGCCCTTCCAAACCCCTAATCATTTTTGTTGCCCTTCTTTGAATTATTTAGAACTCCAGTAGATCTTTTTGAGATAGGGTGACTGCATCTGCACACAGAATTCAAGATGTGGGTGTACCATGGATTTATATAGAAGCAAGAGGATATTTTCTGTCTTATTACCTGTCCCTTTCTTAACGAATCCCAACATTCTGTTCACTTTTTTGATTGCACATTGAGTGGATGTTTTCAGAGAACTATCCACAACCTTAAACCCCATTGGCCCCTCCAACCCCAAAGGGCTTCAGAGATCTGATCTGCTGTGGAACCCACCCATCAGCATCTACCCTCCCATGACAAAGTTGGAATTTTCTGTAATTGTTAGGAATCCTACCTCTACCTCAGTTTCCCTCTGTACTCAGACCTGTTACTCAGTGAAGGGAAAAGGGTTAAGTCTTCTCTTGGGGGCACTACAGCACATAAGGTGTGGGTGTCACCTTGACATCTGGGCTGTAGCAAACAGTGTCATTGGAATTGGTTGAAACTGACCCAGATCAACAAAGGGCTCAAAGAGACAATGGAAAAACCCCACTGACCAAAACACTGACACCTAAAAACCAAGGACCACAAGGAGGTTTTCCTCCCACCTCTCAGCAGGGAACCTGAGCGCAGACCAGCTTGAGGACAAAAGGACTGAGACCTGATCAGCAGAGGAGAAAGTGTGAGCTCCTGGAGGAAGCTGGCTGCTCTCTCCCACCACTCACAAAAGAGTCAGAGCCTGAGATGGAACCCACTATAGTCTGACCACTGGTTTACTCTGGTCCCACCTTTCTGTGGCTCTGCTAAGCTAAGGACTTCGCTGTGTGCCAGATGAATGACAAATCCAGCTGTTTTGAAAACGCTGCTTTACTCACTGCAAACACTGGCTGGGGCACTGGTCCCTGAAGCCAGTAAAAGTCTCTGAGCAGGAGCCTATGTCAGTGTGAACCAGAAGGGCTGGAGCCCAGGGGCTCAGGCTAGGAGGCAGTGAGGCCCACTCTGAAGGGCACCCTCCAAGAGCCTGGGTAAAAGCTGGAGTGCAGCTCTCATCCTGTGGATTTGTGACACCACCTCTCCCGAGCAGGGCCATCCCTAGGCATACACAGCATACAGCAGCTGAGTGGGGCACCAAATTGCCCCAAATTTCATGGTGCCCATGGCGGCTGCGTGCTGCATACGCGGCAGTACCTGCCCTGACGACCAGCCCTATCCCCTGGCCACATCCCACCCCACAACGGCTGCGCCTGCTGCAGGGGTTAGGGCCGTCCCTGGGGAGCCCCCGGGCAACTCTCTCCACCCCATCTCTTACCTCCCCCTCTGCTCTGCCCCCATTCCACCTCTTCCCCCAGCGACCCCACACTCACCGGCAGCAGCGCCGAGCGGAGCCACCCGGCCCCAGCCCGCTCCACTTCGCCAGGCACAGCGCTTCTCAGCGCCCCCCTCCAGAAGCAGGGGAACAAGGCACATGGCGGGCTGGTGCCTGGAGCCGCCCCTGGCTGTTGGGACGCAGCTCAGAGGGGCATTAGGACGCTTCTGCCCATCAGTTCAAAGGCAAAGAAACAGGGTCTGCCCTGCGCAGCCAGGGAACAACGGGGAGGGGTTTTCTCAGTACAGAGAAACATCATTTTCCCTCCCACCCCCAAACCATCCGCTCCCGTGATCTGCTCCCTGGGCAGCGGAGTTCTTGTCTTGCCTGCAGTTTAACCGCTTATTTTGTCCCCACCCCCATAGACCTTCTCCCCCACCTGATCAGCGCACACTCCCCTCCCCACTACCCCCGCCCGATCAGCGCACATCCCCCTCCCCACTACCCCCCAGCCGATCAACTCACAGACCCCTCCCCACTACCCCCCGCCCGACCCCCCTCCCCACCCGATCAGCCCACATCCCCCTCCCCACTACCCCCGCCCGATCAGCGCACAGACCCCTCCCCACTACCCCCCCGCCCGACCCCCCTCTCCACCCGATCAGCGCACAGACCCCTCCCCAATAGACTCCGGTTCCCCAGTGTGATCGATGCACCCCCCACACACAGCTCCCTGCTCGCCCCCGTCCCCGTTCTGTGCACAACGCCGGCCCCTCCTCACCTGCTGGCGGAGACCCGCAGCCCCCGATCGCTCCGCGGGGAGCCGGAGCCTGGAGCCCGGCTCGCAACTCGCCCAGGCTCGTGTCCCCCGGAGCCAGAGGCCCCCGGGGAGCGTGCTAGGAGCAGAGGCTCCGGCAGCCCAGGAGCCCGCAGCACAGCGCACGCCGCTTCCCTGAACTGGCCTTTATATACCCTCCGGCAGCTCTAACTTTTCTCTCAGCCACCCAACAAAAAGGCGATCACCAGGCGGCAGCAATCCCTGAGCAGGAGCACAGATGGTTTCCTTATGTGGCAGAAACTGCAGCTAGTTGGAAAACGGGAGGGTTGCTCACGCCGAGCGACACACCGCCCAAAGCCCCGCCCCGAGCCTCACACCACCCGAAGCCCCGCCCCCTCAGAGCGGTGTGCCGCGCCGAGCCTCCGCCCCACCAGCTTCCCGCCCCTCACTACCCCAGGGCTCTGGAGGCTATTTAAAGGGCCCGGAGCCCCAGCCGGAAGAGCGGGGTCACGGCGTTTGCCATGCTCTGGCCCGGGCTCCAGCCGGGAGAGCGGGGCCGCGGGGCTTGCTGCGCTCCGGCCGGGGCTCCAGCCGGGAGAGCGGGGCCGTGGGGCTTGCTGCGCTCCAGCCCGGGTGGGGGGTAGGCTAAGGGGCAGGGAGTTGTGGGGACAGTCAGGGCACAGGAAGGGGACAGAGGTGGGGGGGCGGTCAGGGGGTAGAGAATGGGGAGGTGGATTGTGGGCGTTCGGGGGGGGTCTGTCAGGACTCAGTGGGGGGTGGATAGGGGTTGGGGCATTCAGGGGACAGGGAGCAGGGGTGCGGTCCAGGGGTGGTAGTTGGGGGGGATCTCTGGGGGATGGTGAAGGGACAAGGAGCAGGATGGGTCAGGGATTCTGAGTAGGGGTGGGCAGTCAGGGGCGGGAAGTGGGTGGAGATCGGCTGGGGGCAGGGCCAGGCTGTTTGAGAGGCACAGCCTTCCGTACAGCTCATTCAGCAGTTTGAGGCTTGCAGAAGAGCCAAGCTGTCAGCTTTTCCATTAGGGCTACCATCCCCTTCACTTCTCAAATGCCAAATTATAGTCCACATTTAATTTCAGTGCCACAAGGAGATTCATATCAGGGGAGGGTAGCTTCCTTTAAAATTAGCCACGGAGGGAGGGCTCACATGAGAAGCGCAATATCCTTCCCCACACTACCAAGGGAGACCCCACTCCCCTGCATTCCCTGAGGCTTCAGAGGGGTTAATTCAGTGGTTCTCAAACCTTTGTTGTGATGACCCCTTTCACATAGCAAACCTCTGAGTGCGACCCCCCCCTTATAAATTGAAAACACGTTTTTATATATTTAACACTATTATAAATGCTGGAGGCAAAGCAGGGTTTGAGGTGGAAGCTGACTGCTCACAACCACCAGTAATAACCTCATGACCCCTGAGAGGTCCTGACCCCTAGTTTGAGACCCCCTGGGTTAATTTAATTTTAGCACCCAGTCTCCATTCACATGCATGTGCTATTTTGAGCATTTCAGTTTTGACAACATAGGCTCATCCCAGATTCTGGACCAAGCCCAAATGCTCAGTTCGTGGAGTATGTACATAAGTATACTAAAGACAAACCCACAGGAACCGTCTCCAGTTTGTGAGGGACCTCATGGAGCCAGTCTCTAGGAAACAGATAAATGCATGGAGGTTAAGTCCATTAATGGCTGTTAGCCAGGATGGGTAAGGAATGGTGTCCCTAGCCTCAGTTTGTCAGGGAGTGGAGATGGATGGCAGGAGAGCATTACCTGTAAGGTTACTCCCTCTGGGGCACTTGGAATTGGCCATTGTCGGCAGACTAGATACTGGGCTGGATGGACCTTTAGTTTGACCCAGTATGGCTGTTCTTATGTTCTAACCTAAATGAACCCAAAGTTATGGAGACAGATATGAGTCAAGGAAGCCAGCAGAGTATTAGAAACCTGGAAAAATCTCTGCCTGGATGGGCTCAGGTGTTTGGTCACAAACTGAGGTGGTTCAAAAGTTTTGGACTTTTTTTTTAAGCAGAATTTTTTTTATTGTTTCTTTAAACAATCAAACACAGCAAGCAGCAAATATTTGGCACACACATCTGAAACCTGAAACCATGTTCAGGTTTTGGCAGACTAATTTCAGCTTGTTGAATTAAAAAAACCACAACAAAGTTTGAAGGAAAGCAGACATTGTCCGTGATTTTTTTCTGCTTTTTAAAAACCCGTAGTTTTCGATCCAGAAAAAGTTTTGTTGGAAAATATTTGTCCAACCCTTTTAATGAGCTTTAGTGCCTTTTAGCAGTAGCTGATGCTGAGAACCAGTGATAAAGAAAGAAGTTTCTCAAAACTAGGTTTGTGCTGAGATGCGGAAGGTTTATTTTTCCCAGGGTCGCCTGTAGGGTGAGAGGGGGGAGCAAGTGGGGCAATTTGCCCTGTGCCCTGCAAGGGCCCCCTGGAGAATATATATTGCAATTTTTTTATAGAAGGGGCCCGCAAAATTTATTTGCCCCAGGCCCCCTGAATTCTCTGGGCGGCCCTGCGTGAGGGCGAGGACATGGGTGGGTGAACATGAGTGGGTACAGATGTTCTCTGACACAGTTTGGAGGCGGAATGATGGGTTGTTCTCCAGCTGGTCCAGGTGCAGTTTTTCCTCAAGGGAGAAGTCAGGTTAGATTCACAGGGTGTTGGGAAGATACATTCATCCAAAGATTGTGAGATGCTCTCGTACAACAGTGATGGGGTGTGGGGGGGACATAAGTGCCATAGAGCGATGTACAGCCTTGTCATCACAATCTCCACCCTACCTGGCCTCTCTCATTCACTATTGATGTTGACTCACCTCCAATCAGCCAATTATGTCAGCCTCCATTTCCCACCAAGCCCTTTCGTGCTTTCTGCCACGCAGCCCCTGACACCTGGGAGGAGCTCCCCATCAAAGCCGTCGCATTGGCCTCTTCCAAATCACCCTCAAAAACTCTCCTGGGCCGGGAAACCTGAAACCAACTTGACACTGGTTTGGCTACTGGTGTGTTGAGACCACAGCTTCTGTAGAAATCCATGGTACACCCCCGTCGTGAATACTGCGTGCAGTGGTCACCCCATCTCAAAAAAGATATCGTGGAATAGGAAAAGGTTCAGAAAAGGGCAACAAAAATGATTGAGTCTGGAGTGGCTTCCCTCTGAGGAGAGATTAATAAGACTTTTCAGCTTGGAAAAGAGACAACTAAGGGGGTGGAGTTATGATAGAAGTGTATAAAATCATGATGTATGTGGAGAAAGTAGATAAGGACGTGTTATTTACTCCTTCTCGTAACACAAAAACTAAGGGTGACCAAATGAAATTAAGAGGCAGCAGGTATAAACAGAGAAAAGTATTTCTTCCCACAACACACAGTCAACTTGTGAAACTCCTTGCCAGAGGATGATGTGAAGGCCAAGACACTAATAGGGTTCAAAAAAGAACCAGATAAATTCATGGGGGACAGGTCCATCAATGGCGATTAGCCAGGATGGGCAGGGATGGTGTCCCTAGCCTCTGTTTGCCAGAAGCTGGGAATGAGCGAGAGGAGGTGGATCACTTGATTTCCTGTTCTGATCATTCCCTCTGGGGCACCTGGTACTGGCCACTGTCGGAAGACAGGTCACTGGGCTAGATGGACCTTTAGTTCTCATCATGCTGATGAATACAACTTTGTTGTTTCCCTGTGCGTCCCCACCCCCCATATGTTTTCTCTTGTTTTATTCTCAAATTTCAATCCCTTGAGGCAGGGACCATCCCTTTGTTCAGTGTTTGTACAGTGCTGGGTCCTGGTTCATGACAGATGATAATAATACAAGGATAGATAGATATAGGGATGGCTACCTAGACAGTTAGGCTGGTATCTATTTAACACTCGTTTCTTGTACAAGTCTCAGTGTTAATAGTTTTTTCTTGGATTGCCTCTAAGATGTTATGGCAGCATGTTTAGAGGATGGGCACTTTCAAGTTCTAAGATCGGGTTTTTTGCTAGCTACTTTTTCTCACATCAAAAACACCCAGCACACAGTTAGCTTTAAAATACAATTTATTTATACACATTAAGTATTCACAGGTATTAAACAGCATTCAAGAGTACATGCAAAGGAGGAAACACTTGAAAGAAAAATAGAAAAAGATATACGTCTATTGTAGACAGTAGTGGTATCCATGTCGGTCCCAGGATATTAGAGAGACGAGGTGGGTGAGGTGATCGATCACTTTTATAGGACCTGAAGAAGAGCTCTGTGTGACTCGAAAGCTCGTCTCCCTCGTTCCAACAGAAGTTGGGCCGATAAGAGATTCCCTCACCCACCTTGTGTCTCTGTTGTAACACACACTTTATCCATTTCCTACACTAAGAAGGTGCTTTACCTCGCCCTTCTTTCCAAATCCTCACAGATTATTTGTTGTTCCATCACATTTACATGGGCAGTCGCCAGATACACATTATGACCCCGATTGAGCAAACACCTAAGCAAGGGCTTAGCCTGTCTACTGAGGGCACATCTACACTTAAAAACGTTGCATCAATTCAGCTACACAAATGCAGCCACGTCATTACAGCACTTCAATGAAGACGCTCTGGGATAGCTCTCTCCTGTTGGTGTAGTTATTTTGCCTCCCCAAAAGGCAGTAGCTATGTCGCCGGCCAGCAGGGGGAGCTCTCCCTCTGACAATAGCCCTGTCTACATGGGGGATTAGGTCTGCATCACTCAGGGAGTGGATTTTTCACACCCCTGAGTTACACTGATATAGAGCCATAGTGTAAACCCGACCTCAGAGTCGTCCCATTGAAATGGAATTATTCACAGCAGTAATTAAAGTTAAACATATGCATAAGTGTTTCAGGGCCAAGATTAAGGCCAAGGCTCCTGAGAGGCGCAGATGCAAGAAGAGAAGACCTGTGCGAAAACTGGACACCGCTTGGCACCTGGTCCAAACGATGCAGCATGAAAAATAAACTCAGCTTTTTATACAGTAACTGAGCTGGTGAAAAATGGCTCTACACTGACAATGCAAATTCTAATTAAAACTGCCACTTTTGATTATATTGTTCATATTTTGAAAAATGTCCCTTTTCAAAAAAAAATATTTTGGATTTCTCTGCCCACTTGAGAGAGAACGTGGAGTTTTCTCCACCAAAACTAAACAGAAATGTGATAATTAAAAACATTTACAAATAAGTTTGAAGAATATTGGAGGAGGTAGGGGGGATGGAAGTAGTTCTAAATATTAATCAATATGTCTATGTACATGAATGATAAATATATGTGCTACTGAACCATTTACAAACAATGGCTCTCCTAAGCACTGAGGTCACATTGCGTAGAGAAACTCCCAGGCCCACAGGGTTGACATTCTCAAAGGCACAAACCACCCAAGGGTGGGAATGTAACATACAACACGGCGTTACTGGCACAGGTTGGTTAGTTGCATGTGTTGCTATGGCTGGCAAATTGCTCTTTTTTGAGGTGGGGGGGGAGTTATCTTTGAAAGGAGTTCTTCATCCATCCTCTCCCACTCTCATCCAGGGGGGCCAGGCAGGGGCGGCTTTAGCCATTTCGCCACCCCAAGCACGGCGGCACGCCGCGGGGGGGCGCTCTGCCAGTTGCCAGTCCCGCGGTTCCAGTGGACCTCCCGCAGGCTTGCCTGCGGATGCTCCATCGAACCCGCGGGACCAGCGGACCCTCCGGAGGGACGCCTGTGGGAGGTCCACCAGAGCTGCCTGCCGCCCTCCTGGCGACCAGCAGAGCGCCCCCCACAGCATGCTCTTGGCGTGCTGGGGGCTGGAGCTGCCCCTGGGGCCAGAGCCCACCACTTTTACTGGCCCTAAGTGTGAGCAACTGGATGAGAGGGGAGAGGAGCGAGCAGGAGGGTGGGGTCTTGGAGGCAAGGGGTGGTGTAAGGGTGGGGCGGTATAAGAGGGCAGGGAATGGGGCAGTGTAAGGGGTCAGGGCCTTGAGGAGAAGGGGTGGCCCAGGGCAGGGCCACAGTTCAGGGGCCAGCAGCACCTCCTACACACACTTTTAGGAAGCTTTTGCCCATCCTGCCATCATCCCAAATAAATTTGTTACAGTAAGAAAACTTTGAATGACAAGTATCAGAAGGGTAGCCGTGTTAGTCTGGATCTGTAAAAGCAGCAAAGAATCCTGTGGCACCTTATAGACCGACAGACGTTTTGGAGCATGAGCTTTCGTGGGTGAATACCCACTTCGTCGGATGCATCCGACGAAGTGGGTATTCACCCATGAAAGCTCATGCTCCAAAACTGTTAGTCTATAAGGTGTCATAAACAGATAGCTAAGGGTTAATGTCTCTTCCACCTGAAGCACCTGACCAGAGGACCAATCAGAAAACCGGATTTTTTCAACTTTGGGTGGAGGGAAGTTTGTGTCTGAGTCTTTTGTCTGTCTGGCTGCTTTCTCTGAGCTTTGGAGAAGCAGTTTCTACTTTCTAGCCTTCTGTTTCTAAGTGTAAGGACAAAGAGATCAGATAGTAAGTTATATGGTTTCTTTTCTTTGGTATTTGCATGAATATAAGTGCTGGAGTGCTTTGATTTGTATTCTTTTTGAATAAGGCTGTTTATTCAATATTCTTTTAAGCAATTGACCCTGTATTGTATCATCTTAATACAGAGAGACCATTTGTATGTATTTTTCTCTCTTTTTTATATAAAGCTTTCTTTTAAGACCTGTTGGAGTTTTTCTTTACTTCAGGGAAATTGAGTCTGTACTCACCAGGGAATTGGTGGGAGGAAGAAATCAGGGGAGATCTGTGTGTTGGATTTGCTAGCCTGATTTTGCATTCCCTCTGGGGGAATAGGAAAGTACTTTTTGTTTCCAGGATTGGGAACAGAGAAGGGGAGTCACTCTGTTTGGATTCACAGAGCTTGTGTCTGTGTATCTCTCCAGGAGCACCTGGAGGGGGGAAGGGAAAAAGGATTATTTCCCTCTGTTTTGAGACTCAAGGGATTTGGGTTTTGGGGTCCCCAGGGAAGGTTTTTCAGGGGGACCAGAGTGCCCCAAAACACTCTAATTTTTTGGGTGGTGGCAGCAGGTACCAGGTCCAAGCTGGTAACTAAGCTTGGAGGTTTTCATGCTAACCCCCATTATTTGGACGCTAAGGTCCAAATCTGGGACTAAGGTTATGACATAAGGTGCCACAGGACTCTTTGCTGCTTGAATGACAAGGAGACTCAGAGACCCACCATATAACCGCTAAAATCCTCACTCACCCCTAGAGCTGGGCAAACAACAGAAGGTTCTGGTCACTGGCAATTCCAAAAAAATAAAAATAAAATAAACAGAAAAAAATTGGCTTCAGGTTATAGACTCATAGACTTTAAGGTCAGAAGGGACCATTATGATCATCTAGTCTGACCTCCTGCACAATGCAGACCACAGAATCTCACTCATCCACTTCAATAACAAACCCCTAACCTATGTCTGAGTTATTGAAGTCCTCAAATCGTGGTTTTAAGACCTCAAGGTGTAGAGAATCTTCCAGCAAGTGACCCATCGAACAAAACTAAATTTTTTCCAAATTTTGATGAACCAAAAAGCTTTAAAAAAAAAAAAAAGACATGGGAACATTTCGAGGGATGTAACTTTGAATTTTTTAAATAAAATTGAAGGACATTTTTAAACAAAAAAATGTGTCAAACTGAAAAATCAAAACTGTTTGTTTGGAAAGTGTCTAAACGAAATGTTTCGACGTTTTAAGAACTGGGGTCAGAGTCTGGACATGAACAATTCAGCAGAACAGATATGAATTTGCAAAATGTTTCCATGTTGCTGAATCTGCATTTTTCACCTAAAATAGGTTTAGATGAAAAGTTTCACCCAGTCCAGTCCCCATTATTGATGGGCATTGTAAGGAGGGATCGTCTCTTCTAGCTGGTTCCCCAGCTCAAGTCTGTCTCCATCTAATGGGTTCTTCCCACCCACTCCAGTTTAGGGTTGCCAATTTTAATTGGACATATTCCTGAAGATTTGATCACAATATAATCTTTAATTAAAAATTAATATTTAATTCCTGCAGACTCCTGGTCAATCCTGGAGGATTGACAACGCTAATCCAGTTCCCTGGGCTTGGCCCGTGTCTCCACCTAATGGATCCCTTTCTCTGGTTTCCTGGGTGAAGCATCTGTCCTCCATTAGCAGGTCTCTCTCACCATTCTCCAGGGCTGGGTCTTGATGCCTGTTTCTGGTTCCCTGGTCCTGGTCCCTGTCACACACTGCGGTGAGCTCATATTCCTGTGAATCCTGTGGACTTCCAGGCTCCTGGGACAGATGAGTCAGCTGTTTGATGAAGATGAGTCCTGGGCAGGCAGACACTTTTCCTCTAGCTTTCTGAAACATATATTTGCATAGTAAGATTGGCAGCACCGGTAACACCTGTGGTCCAAGCACCAGAAGAATCGTGCGAAGATTCGAGGACGCTGGCTCTGAAACAAAAGAGAGAAAGGCCCTATTACTAAAGGACTCATTTAAATCATCCCACTGCTGCCGTGAGGATCCCAGAAGATTATGATATTCCTGGGATACAGTAAGACCTGAGTTTAGCCGTGCACACATGGGCACCACTCAGAGCAGCAGGAATGAGATCTCCAGGCTCATTATCCCCATCGGCCAACCTGACGGAGGGAGAAAGGTGAGCCTGGCAAAGCAGCCCGTTACAGAGTCTGGGAACCGGGAATTTTAAGATGCTCCAGGATGGGGTCCCTCAGATCTTAAGGTTAGAGGCAGTGGTTACGATCATCGACTCCAGCCTCTCCTGAAGCGTGGGAAAGGGCTAGCCATGGTGGGAAGGGAGGGGTTTGAAGATGTATACATGAAGATGTGGGGTGGGTTTGCTAACACATGGTGGGGCTGACAGGTGAGGAGCATGACTGGTTTCTTTGCCTTGAGGAGGGGGCTCAACTTTTCAAAGTTTGGGGAACACTAATTTAGTCTGAGCCCTGGTATAACCCAGGCCAGAGAACGTCGCCTAGTAATTCCTGCACCCGGTCCAGTGATTTGTGGCACCGACTTGGCATTGAGAGGGATTTTATCATACGCTGAAATCTGGTGGCAGAAGGGAAAGGGAATTAGAAGTGAAAAGACCGAGAAGTGACTCTGGTTTTCCACTTGAAATAACCACCCGGGGCTGATTTTCCACGGCCCAGCGCCTGCAGCCACATACCCAGCGCCTAGTGAGTTCGGTGTGCGGGCAAGCTCCCAAATCCAGACAGTGGCACTTCACATCCACTTTGCCCTGGTGTCAGGGACTGCCCTGAGAGCCTGCCCTGAAAACACTTACACACCTGAGCCCTCCCACTGCGATCCAAGGCTACTCCTACGGATGGAGCTAAACACGTGGCTAAAGCATTTGCAGAGGTTCCAAAGAGCTGAGGCTCTGTGTAAAGGGAACATTACTTCAGTTAGTCTAGTCCTGGGCTCATCAGAGGCTCCTGCCCGCCCTCTCTCTTCACAGCTGAGTCCCCCACCCAATGGAATTCTCCAAGGAACTTCCCACTCCAAGAGACCCTAGACACCGTGGCCAGCGCCAGCAGTCCCTCTGGCCCAATCTCATGCTTCAGGGCATAGTCTGAACGCCACGGTGGTCAGGAGTTAATTCCCCACCTGCAGTTACAGCATTGTAGAACTATGTTACAGTAGGTTCTTGCTTTCTCTGGAAGCATCAGATATTGTCCCCTGGGCTGGATCAGACAGGACAGCAGCCCGAAATGCCCTAGGGCATTGGCTTGAACTCAGACTGACCCTGTGGAAAACAGGCTACAACTCCCTTGTTTTAAAAAAATCAATTCCTAAGGAAGATTATGGGTAACATTTCCAAGTCACTTTGGGGCTTTTGAAAATTGGGCCCTTTAAAAATCAGCTCCGATCCCTGCAGCACCCACTCCTGTAAGCTGAGGAGTTCTGACCCATTCCTGTAAGTTTGTGTCTGTGGCCTTTTTAATACAACAAGAAAAACAGGAAGGGGAAATGTATGCTACATACATTCAAGTTGATCAAGTTAATGTTGTGATAGGACACTTAACGTGTATGTCCTAACCATACAACATTAATGCTGCACTTATATTGTTTTTGCATCTAATTATTTTTAAATAGCAGCCCTCACACCTATTGCTTTAACTGGAAGTTTCAATTGCAACCAAAACTCTGGAGAGATTTAAAAAATACCCAAAAAACAAAAAAACAGAATCACAGGAGCTCTGGTAATCATCAAGTGATCCATCCCCTGTCACCCATTCCCAGCTTCTGGCAAACAGAGGCTAGGGACACCATTCCTGTCCATCCTGGCTAACAGCAGTTAACAGACCCATCCTCCATGGACTTATCTAGTTCTTTTTTGAAGCCTCTTATTAGTCTTGGTGTTCAGAATATCCTCTGGCAAGGAGTTCCACAGGTTGACTGGGTGTTGTGTGAAGAAATACTTCCTTTTGTTTGTTTTAAACCTGCTGCCTATTAATTTCATTGGGTGACCCTTGGATCTTCATAGAAGATTAGGGTTGGAAGGGACCTCAGAATGTCATCTAGTCCAACCCCCTACTCAAAGCAGGGCCAATGTCCAGACAGATTTCTACCCTAGTTCCCTAAATGGCCCCCTCAAGGGTTGAACTCACAACCCTGGGTTTAGCAAGCCAATGCTCAAACCACTGAACTACTCCTCCCCCCCAATTTTGTGTTATGAGAAGGAGTAAACAACACGTCTTTATCTACTTTCTCCACATCAGTCATGATTTTATAGACCTCTATCTTATCCCCCCCTTAGTCGTCTCTTTTCCAAGCTGAAAAGTCCCAGTCTTACTAGTCTCTCCCCATACGGAATCTGTTCTATGTCTCTAATCATTTTTGCTGCCCTTTTCTGAACTTTTTCCAATTCCAATATTTCTCCTTTGAGATGAGGCAACTGGATCTACATGCGGTATTCAGGATGTGGATTTCTATAGAGACACTATGATATTTTCTATCCATTATCTATCCCTTTCCGAATGATTCCCAGCACTGTTTGGTTTTTGACTGCTGCTGTGCATTGAGTGGATGTTTTCAGAGAATCCGAGATCTCTTAAGATCTCTTCCTTGGAGTCATTGTGATGCTAGGGGAAGTCCTAGAGGCCGGGAGGGGGAATTCCACACATGCTGCAGTCAGGGCCGAGGAGCTGAAGGCAGGCTATGACCTCGTCAGTGGAATGAGTAATTGCATACAAGCACAGCGTTGGGGGATGGAGATGGAAGCAGCCATAAGCTCTTAGGGGACTCAAAGGGAGTTTGGGGTCAGGAGTGACACCCTGGTCAGACACTGGGCCTGATCCTTGTGCATGCCGAGCTCTCAGTGATGTCAGGGTGTGCGTGAGAGCTGGGACCCATGGAGACAGCGTGGCACAGAGCGCTGGACTGGGTGTCCCATTGCTGTAGGGAGGGTCTATACTGAAGGGCTACAGCAGCTGTAGTGTTTTAAGTGCAGATGCAGCCTGAGCCATAAAGCAGGTTCCTTCCCACCTCCTCCCTTTGCAGACAACACCCCATCAGTTTAAAAGCTACAGAATCCTCAATAAAAGCGATTTCTTCTCCAGGCCGTCTCCAAGCCTCTCTCCTTGCAATCTGAAGAAAGCTTAATGGTTGACAAATGGTTTTCCCATGCTGCTGCTTACTTCTGTCTAGCGCCTGTTTCTTTTTAACGGTGCACCAGCCTGTTGTGGAATCACCTTGCTAAACCGGTTACAAATTCCAGAAACCCGTTAAGTATAATACTTAGATTAATTGGGCTGTTAAGTAATTTGACAGTGCCTAAGCAACTCCCTCACCCAACCCAGACAAAGAGGAGTTGCCTCTCTGAGATTATTAAGAAGAATGGACTGGGACTTTTTAAATGATGGGAGAACTGAACGGGGCTCTCCCAGCTGAGTGCTCTAGCCACAGGGCTAGGTTAGGACAGCTCCTCTGCCATGTTGCATGAATTGAACTCACAACTGTGGGTTTAGCAGGCCAACGCCCAAAGCACTGAACTATCCCTCCCCACCATGTTGCATAGAGCAAGGCAGGTACCTAACTTATTCCTGCAAGGTATGACTTGAGCAGCATTGAAATCACCTGGCTGCAAGAGAGGGGTTTCCCTGGATTACAAGCCACAACAGGCAGGGAACATGGAGGGGGTGGGGCTTGGGACACACCCCTCTCATCAACATCTTCCATTGGCTTCCCCCAGAGCATGCTGGCTTTTGGAGATCGCAGTTTTCTGCCCTGAACCCATTGCCCTAATTCCCCATCAAGAATAGCATCCCCGACACCATCTCAGCAAACCTGGCGGCTGCACGTTGCGACTTGTCCTCCCCCACAACTATTTCAGATTTGGCGTCAATTTCTACCTGCAAGTCAGCAGGACTCCTACGGTACCAGCGTGGTCCCTCAGTACGCCAACATTTTTATGGCTGACTTAGGACAAACGCTTCCTCAGCTCTCATCCCCTTACACCCCTACTCTACTTGCGCTACACTGACGACATCTTCATCTTCTGGACCCATGGGAAGGAGGCGCTTCAGGAATTCCACCAAGATCTCAACTATTTCCACCCCACCATCAACCTCAGCCTGGACCAGTCCACACAAGAGGTCCATCTCCTAGACACTGTAGTGAAAATAAGCCATGGTCACATAAACACCACCCTATACCAGAAACCTACTGACCGCTACACTTACCTACATGCCTCCAGCTTCCATCCAGATCACACCACACGATCCATTATCTACAGCTGAGCTCTAAGATACACCCGCATTTGTTCCAATCAGACAGAGACAAACACCTACAGAATCTCTATCAAGCAGTCTTAAAACTACAATACCCACCTGGTGAAGTGAAGAAACACATTGACACAGCCAGAAGAGTACCCAGAAGTCACCTACTACAAGACAGGCCCAACACAGAAAATAACAGAACGCCACTAGCCATTACCTTCAGCCCTCAACTAAAACCTCTCCAGCACATCATCAACAATTTACAACCTATCCTGAAGGACGATCCCTCACTCTCACAGACCTTAGGAGACAGGCCAGTCCTCGCTTACAGACAGTCCCCCCGACCTGCAGTAAATACTCACCAGCAACTACACACCACACAACAAAAACACCAACCCAGGAACTAGTATCAGAGGGTAGCCGTGTTAGTCTGGATCTGTAAAAGCAGCAAAGAATCCTGTGGCACCTTATAGACTAACAGACGTTTTGGAGCATGAGCTTTCGTGGGTGAATACCCACTTCCTCAGATGCATGTAATGGAAATATCCAGGGGCAGGTATATATATGTGTGCTAGCAAGCAAGCTAGAGATAACGAGGTCAGTTCAATCAGGGAGGATGAGGCCCTGTTCTAGCAGTTGAGGTGTGAAAACCAAGAGAGGAGAAACTGGTTCTGTAATTGGCAAGCCATTCACAGTCTTTGTTCAATCCTGAGCTGATGGTGTCAAATTTGCAGATGAACTGAAGCTCAGCAGTTTCTCTTTGAAGTCTGGTCCTGAAGTTTTTTTGCTGCAGGATGGCCACCTTAAGGTCTGCTATAGTGTGGCCAGGGAGGTTGAAGTGCTCTCCTACAGGTTTTTGTATATTGCCATTCCTAATGTCTGATTTGTGTCCATTTATCCTTTTCCGTAGAGACTGTCCAGTTTGGCCGATATACATAGCAGAGGGGCATTGCTGGCATATGATGGCGTATATTACATTGGTGGATGTGCAGGTGAATGAACCAGTGATGGTGTGGCTGATCTGGTTAGGTCCTGTGATGGTGTCGCTGGTGTAGATATGTGGGCAGAGTTGGCATCGAGGTTTGTTGCATGGATTGGTTCCTGAGCTAGAGTTATTATGGTGTGGTGTGCAGTGACTGGTGAGAATATGTTTCAGGTTGGCAGGTTGTCTGTGGGCAAGGATAGGCCTGCCACCCAAGGCCTGTGAAAGTGTGGGATCATTGTCCAGGATGGGTTGTAGATCCCTGATGATGCGTTGGAGGGGTTTTAGCTGGGGGCTGTATGTGATGGCCAGTGGAGTCCTGTTGGTTTCTCTCTTGGGTTTGTCTTGCAGTAGGAGGCTTCTGGGTACACGTCTGGCTCTGTTGATCTGTTTCCTTATTTCCTCGTGCGGGTATTGTAGTTTTGAGAATGCTTGGTGGAGATTTTGTAGGTGTTGGTCTCTGTCTGAGGGGTCAGAGCAGATGCGGTTGTAGGAACTAAACCCTTCAAAAAACCCCGGTGCCAACTCTGTCCACATATCTATGCAAAGGACACCATCATAGGACCTAAACACATCAGCTACGCCATCAGGGGCTCATTCACCTGCACATCTACCAATGTGAGATATACCATCATGTGCCAGCAATGCCCCTCTGCCATGTACATTGGTCATACCGGACAGTCTCTATGCAAAAGAATAAATGGACACAAATCTGACATCAGGAATCATAACATTCAAAAACCAGTAGGAGAACACTTCAATCTCCCTGGTCACTCAATAACAGACCTAAAAGTGGCAATTCTTCAGCAACAAAGCTTCAAAAACAAACTCCAATGTGAAGCTGCAAAACTCGAATTAATTTGCAAACTGGACACCATTAGATTAGGCCTCAATAGAGACTGGGAGTGGTTGGGTCATTACAAAACCTAAACTTAATTTCGCCAATACTGATTTCCCCCTACTGTTACTCACACCTTCTTGTCAACTGTCTGTAATGGGCCACTCTCTTCGAAAGTTATTTTTCCTCCCTTAGTATCCTGCTGTTAATTCATTTATCTCGTTAGACTGACCTCAACCTTGGTAAAGCAACCCCCATCCTTCCATGTATTTATACCTGCTCCTGTATTTTTCACTCCATGCATCTGATCAAGTGGGTTCAAACCCACAAAAGCTTATGCCCAAATAAATTTGTTAGTCTCTAAGGTGCCACAAGGACTCCTCGTTATTATTGACACTCTGCACTCGCATTGGGAGGCCCCAAACACGGCTCCTCAATTGGCCAAGGGCTTGTCCTTGGGCGTAGCCAACTCTGCTATGCCAGCTCCCAGTGGCCCATTTTTGGACAATTGTGGCACAAGCCATCAGGCCATCTGAGAAGATCTGGAGCAACTGCATGATTCCCTCAAGCTCACATTTACATAAGTGGGAGCTGGGACATGTGTGTGGCTGGGATGAGAGACGCTATTGGTGCAGGAAATCTCCCATCACAAGCTACTTACCTTCCCCTTCGGTCTCACTGCGAGGTTCCTCCTCAGCACCGGACGTCCCAGACACAGTAGGTGGGATTGAGCTGGGCTCTGGAATGGGACAATAAAGAGGAAAGTGTTGGTGAGGACTCCGTATATCACAGGCCTGATTCTCCTCTTCTTGCCTGCACTGCGGAAGGGTGGTCTAAGGGGGAAAGTGCTGATTTAGGACCCAGGAGTGCCAGGTTCACTTCCAGCCTTTGCCACAGAGCCCTTTGATTATCTAGGGCCAGATACTCAAAGGTATTTGCATTCCTGAAGATGCAAGTAGGCCACTAATGGGATTTTCAAAAGGGACTAACTCCCATCTTCAATGAGAGTTAGGCAGCTGTGTGCTCTTGAAAATCCCCCTACACTCCTATTTACAGCTTGAGGTGCCTAAATACCTTTGACAATCTGGCCCTGTCATAAACAGATAGCTAAGGGTTAATGTCTCTTTCACCTGAAGCACCTGACCAGAGGACCAATCAGGAAACCGGATTTTTTCAACTTTGGGTGGAGGGAATTTTGTGTCTGAGGTCTTTGTTGTCTGTCTGCCTGCTGACTCTGAGCTTTGGAGAAGTAGTTTTACTTTCTAATCTTCTGTTTCTAAGTGTAAGGACAAAGAGATCAGATAGTAAGTTATATGGTTTCTTTTCTTTGGTATTTGCATGACTATAAGTGCTGGAGTGCTTTGATTTGTATTCTTTTTGAATAAGGCTGTTTATTCAATATTCTTTTAAGCAATTGACCCTGTATTTCGTCATCTTAATACAGAGAGACCATTTGTATGTATTTTTTCTTTCTTTTTTTATATAAAGCTTTCTTTTAAGACCTGTTGGAGTTTTCTTTTCTGGGAAATTTCAGGGAAATTGTGTCTGTACTCACCAGGGAATTGGTGGGAGGAAGAAATCAGGGGGAGATCTGTGTGTGTTGGATTTGCTAGCCTGATTTTGCATTCCCTCTGGGTGAAGAGGAAAGTGCTTTTGGTTTCCAGGACTGGGAACGGAGAGGGGGAGTCACTCTGTTTGGATTCACAGAGCTTGTGTCTGTGTATCTCTCCAGGAGCACCTGGAGGAGGGAAGGGAAAAAGGATTATTTCCCTTTGTTGTGAGACTCAAGGGATTTGGGTCTTGGGGTCCCCAGGGAAGGTTTTTCAGGGGGACCAGAGTGCCCCAAAACACTCTAATTTTTTGGGTGGTGGCAGCAAGTACCAGGTGCAAGCTGGTAACTAAGCTTGGAGGTTTTCATGCTAACCCCCATATTTTGGACGCTAAGGTCCAAATCTGGGACTAAGGTTATGATATGAGTAGCAGCGGTTGGGAGATAGACAGAATCCAGAAGCCAGTAGGAATATTATATTTTTCTTTTCTCTGCTAAGGGCTTTTTAGCAGAGAGAAACAGTTTGGTTTTAAAAGGGAACCAGAGAGAATTTTTTTTTTTCTGCTCTCTCTGGCAGTTTGTAGCTTGCATCTTAAGCAAGAAACCATTAAGGTGCTATTAAGAGTCTTTTGTCACACAATAGCACTCCCATTGAGAGTCATACCAGCACTATATACATGCAAATAAAGTGGTTTTTCAGGTTTACTTAACATTGAAGATTAGCTAAAGGCACTGTTGCTAGGCAGACTTCAGGAGGCAACAGAGAACCTGCAGTTCAGAAGATAAACACCGGAGGGCACCCCAACCCAAGAAAACAGGAATCATGACTTCTAAGGCAAAAATTGAGGCCGAGGAGCAATTCAAAGAAGCTGAACACAGGCGACAACTGGAGCTGAAAGAAAAGGAAGAAAGCATCAAACTGGCAGCCTACCAAAGAGAACAGGCAGCCAAAGAGGCAGCACACAAAAGAAAACTAGAAGAAGAAGAGGTGGCCTACCGAAGGAAACAAGCAGAAGAAGAGGCGGCCCACCGCCGAGAAATGGAAAAACAACAAAAAGAAATGGAAAAAACAACAAAAAGAGAATGAAGAGAAGGAAAAACAGAGAAAACATGAACTGGACTTGGCAAAAGCTGGGCTGCATGTGCCAGCCAACCCTAACAACCCGGCGCCAATTATTGCTCCACAGCACAGGAAATTTCCCACCTACAAGGCAGGTGATGACACCGAGGCCTTCTTGGAAAATTTTGAAAGAGCCTGTCTTGGGTACAGCATCCCCGAAGACCAGTACATGGTAGAATTGAGGTCACAGCTCAGTGGACCTTTAGCAGAGGTGGCAGCTGAAATGCCTAAGCAGCAAATGAATGACTATAAACTTTTTCAAACCAAGGCCAGATACAGAATGGGGATAACCCCAGATCATGCCCGTCGGCGCTTCAGAACCCAAAAGTGGAAACCAGATGTGTCATTTCCCAAACACGCCTACTACGTTGCAAAAAACTATGAGGCCTGGATAACAGGACACAGGTGCCTAAATACCTTTGACAATCTGGCCCTTAGGCCCAGATCCTCCAAGGTGTTTAGGCATCTGATTCCCATTGATCTTTGAAGATCTGGGCCTCAGATACTAGTGTGACAGTGGCCAGAGATAAAACAGATCACAGCCTGCCACGTATTTCCCGGGGATTTCAATGCTGACACTTCATAAATGTTTGTTCCTGATCCTGCAGTCAGACGCAGCCAGGGGTATGTTAATGAGCAGTCTGATGAACAGAAAAAATGAGTCACCCCGTGGCCTATAGGACACATGCTGCTCTCCCTGTGAGCCCTTGGGGCGCTTTAAACCTTGCCTACACTGCAGAAACTTTGCAAACATGGGCAGCAGGTATCATAGGCAGGGGGAGGGTGTAACTCCCCAAACAGCCTAGCTTGGCGCCGCCCATGCTCCGCCACCAGGCCAGGCCCCCCTCCTGCTGTTCCCAGCACTCTGCCATGGCTGGCCGGGACTGTTTGGCCTGCTTCCCACTGGGACTCTGGGCAGCAAGCCCCCAGCACCTGCCACCCTGAGCTCCAGGCCTGGGGATGCAGCAACCGTGCTGCTGGGAGCACTGAGCCTGGGTCCTTGCCCCCACAGCTGCCCAGCACTGGGGCCAGAGGCCACAGTGGGGGTGCTTTGGGCTCCTGCAGGGGCAAAAAGGGGCCAGGGACTAGCCTCCCCTGGCGGCCGGGTCACTAGCTGGCCATGTTTGCAAAAAATGTTTATTGTCATTAGAATCAGTGGGCCTAGTGTAGTCAAGGCCCCTGCTCTGGCACAACAGGATTTACACCTTCCTGGTTCTCGGGCCAGACCCATCATTAATTTTAGCAGCCTGGGGGCTGCTCTAATCTGTGCCAGCTGGCAGGGGTCCATCAATCCACTGAGAATAGCCAGAGTGCATGGTTCCTCTCTTCACACATTCCCCTTGGGCTGGGGGCTGCAGAGGAGATGGCTCTCCCAGCTCAATGTCTGCTGGGGTCTTCCGTATTCTGGGAGTTTAATCATAGAAATGTAGAACTGGAAGGGACCTCAAAAGGTCATTGAGTCCAGTCCTCTACCTTAACAGCAGGACCAAGTACAGTCCCTAACAGATTATTTTGCCCCAGATCCCTAAGTGGCCCCCTTGAGGATTGAACTCATAACTTTGGGTTTAGCAAGCCAATGCTCAAACCACCAAGCTAGCCCTGTTTCCACAGGCTTTATGCTGCCTGAGAAGTGCAATGGGAGCAGAGTATCAGAGGGGTAGCCATGTTAGTCTGGATCTGTAAAAGCAGCAAAGAGTCCTGTGGCATCTTATAGACTAACAGACGTATTGGAGCATGAGCTTTCGTGGGTGAATCCCCACTTCGTGGGATGCATGGGAGCAGAGTTTTTTCTGGGATCACTGAGTATAGAACTTACCTACCATGATGAGGTTTACAATACCCACACACTTCTTGTACATTTCACCTTGAATCATGTAAACACCTTCAGCCCCTTTGCTCACGTTCTCCATCTTGAAGTAGCCACCAGAAAAGGAGAGTGTCTCCTTGAAGGAACTGAGGACGTTTTGGGAGTCCTCATCAGAGGAGTAAATGACATCTTCCCACGACGAAGTTGAGGTGTCATATTTCTGCACAAAGAAAGACGTCTCTGAAATGTGGGTGGCATTTGGTATGGCGGTGTTCACAGAGCCGCCTTCGGGCTCAGTCACGTGGACAACTGGACAAGCTTCGTGAGCTGTGAGGTTTCAAACAAGAAGTATTTTAGTTTGGCTTGGCAATCCTGGGTCAGGGACTGACAAAGGGGGGGGAGGGAGGGACAGTAAAGGAAAAGGGTCTGACAAAGGGCGTCCCTTACAATAAATCATTCAGCCAGTCACTGTTTAAGTGAGAGGCTTTGTAGATGCTCAGAGAGGCTCTCCTGCCAGCTAAGAATTTTTGACACTCTGGCTCCCTGCCGGGACCAGCTTTGCTGTTCACTCGCAACCAGGGTGGATAAAAATCAATAATTTTTTTAAAATAAAATAAATCAGATTTTTTGTATTTAAATTGGATTTTTTGGATAAAATGTTTTTTCCTCTAAAAGCTATCTAAAGAGAGTTTTAATTAAGATACATTATAGCTCAAAGATCTCTCATCATGGAATAGGGGTTATAAATTCCAATTCTACAGAATGAGACAATATATTCATGTCATGTTTAAGAAAAAGTTTTGTAAATGAGTTCCAGTAGTTCATGGATTAGGGACGCAATTTTATGGGGTTCCAGGAGCTTCTGTATAGATTATTTAGGTTAATCTTGCTATCTACCCACTGGGACTCAGTGCTCAGTCTAGAAGATACCATCAGAGATGCTTAGCTTTGCAGTTCTCAAACTGTGGATTTGTGCCTCCAGAGGTAACATGCTTGTTAACAGCAAAAATATTTTTAAATAAACAAACAGAGGTGAGAAACAACAGACCTCAGCCCTATTGTCACTCTGCAAATTTGTGTACACAGAGTCAATCCCTTACCTCACTCTAAAAGTGCAAAGTTTCAAAAAGTGCAATGAATAGAAGATGGTTGGGTGCGGGGGATAGATGTGGACAAGGAGAAGACACCTGGAGATAAATGTGAGAAGCGAGGGACATAGGCTTGTTTTGTGAAAATATTATATGTTTGCTGCTGAAGAAAAATATCCAGAATACTTAACATTGGTGTTTTAATTAAATAGAACAATTTAAATGTCTGTCTGATGACAGTCTCCTCCTAATTCAGCATGGCAAGAAAATCCTCCAAATATTAATGATTAACCAGTTGAATTGGAGATAGTTCACCTCCCAATGACTTCATAAATATCTGCTTCAATTACCTTTGGTAAATGAAATAACCAAACAATTATTCATTTTCTGATAAAGTTGCAAAACTAATCTGAAGAGTTTTCAAAACAAATCACTGTTTAAAAATGTACAGTGTGTACCTTCTAAAACTTAAACCTACCATTCTGAGTTGTGAAGAATATGTATTAAGATTATAACAACCAACAAGAATGCACTTATATGTAGAAATCCATGATTAAATCTAATTTTCCTGACTAGTGATTTAAATCAATTTGATTTAAACCGAATCCACCCTGTTTTTGCTGACTAACAGGCAGTTCTGCTCCCCAGGCCCTTATGGGATGTCACTGTCCCAAACTCAGCTGTTAGAGAACCAGGAAATGCTCAGCTAAGATCTTCCCCATGTAACACTGGGAAAGAATCTTAGCATTACAGGGGAAAACAAACCACAGAGCTATGTTAACCAGGAGGTGCCATTTCCCCCATATAACCTTAACTCTGCCCTCTTGGAATGCCACTTTATTGCATCTTGCAGGGTTTTGCCAACCCACAGCCTTCAAATACCATCAAGTTACCTTAAAAATCATGAAATATTTAAAAATAATCAATTATTTTGGGAGAGGTCTGCTTTTTCATCTTTTGAGTTTTGAGCCTCGGGATGGGGGGCATGGGAAGTCACTTTTTTCAAGCCTTCCTACATAAACCCCACATTTTGGTTTAAACAAATGGATATGCTTATCACAGGACTCCAGGCACTGGGGCTTTTAGAAAATCAAACACCAAATATCATGAGATGCATGAAAAAATCAGGAGAGTTGCCAACAGTGGGAATGAGGAACATTTGCCTAAGTCACAGGGAACTAATTGTAGGGAATCCTCTAATTAATGCATCGTTTGGCTCTTTAACTCCTCCCCCTGTGGAGGGAAAGGCCATGGGTATGCCAGGATCATCAGTGGTTTCGTGCCTGAAAGTACCTCTTCCCTTGACAACCCTCCACTCCCCACCCATCACACTTCACGTGATTCTGTTGTAGGGCTGCACAACAGGAAGCGAATGATGCAATCGTGCTTTTGTCTTTCTGTTCATTCCAGGTCCTCTAATGACACTGAAGTGTCAGGCATTCAGCAGCTGCAGTTAAAGCCAGCGGGAGCTAGAGGGTCTCACGCTCCTGGGCATCAGGACACACGTATAGACCCCTGCACGGATACAAAATTTGTTTCCGCACGCAAGCTTCAAAAACGGTCCACGGATATGAAGCGGATCTCTGCTGATTTCCAGGGCTCTCCCCGTTTATGCCTGGATTTAGGAGCTGAACTCTGGGGATTATTTTGCAAAACCTGCTAATGACTTACGGTTTTTTCGTAGCAAACCGTGACTTTTTTTTTTTAAAAAAGACCCTGACATTCCATGACTGAGCAAAACATCTCCAGGAATATCAACAACGCTGGCTCAGAGAGGGTAGGGCTCTTGTTCAACAAAATTATTTTAAACGAGTGACTTGCTACGAAAGAGTTTGAGATATTTGCTGTTGCAGAACAAAGGGGGTTTTGATCTAAAGGAACGTGACCCTGAACTTCTTGCAAATTGTTCCACACAAATGGGGCTTGTGCATTTCCTGCTGGGGCTTTGTCCGGACAAAGAGACAGAGCTCAGCCGGAACAATCAACCGGGAGAGCGGAGCAGAGTCAGAGGTAGGGAAGGCCTGGGAAGATCCTGAGGCAGTGAATGAAGGTGTGTCACATTCACCTGTTCCTTCCTATGGTTAGATCACAGAAAGATCTAGAAGTGGGTGCTGGGGTTTCCCCGCGACGAATGGGCAGCGTGCAGAGTTAACAAGGGCTGCTTCCCATACACACCCCTATCATGCCGCGCGCGCGCACGCACACACCCTCACGCCGGCACCAGATCTGATTTCATCTCATGCATTTACACAGCACGTCTCTGCAAGCAGATTACAACTCCCAATGTCCATAGCTCCAGTAAACTCTGCAGTGAGGGCATGCCTGCCCCTCCCTCAGACCTTAAAACCCAAGGTCGACTCCCCCTGCCAGAGAAAATGCACACTTCAAATCAGCCCCACACCGCACCCCCAGTTCCCCAAGCTGGGGCTTGCCAGGGGATTCCCTGCTCGTGATCAAATGGAGCTGGCTGGATGCAAGGTGCTGGCCAATCCTCTCTGTCTCCAGCTACTAAACTGCATTCAAAGAAACTTTACAAAATAACGCCCCCACCCACACACCTCCTCTGTATGTTCGTTCCATGCACTCTTCCCTCTCTCCCTTTTCTCTGGGTCTCTAAGTCTCACCTGCTCAGCCAGCAGCTGGGGATTTGCAAATAAATAAATAAAAGCAAAAAAATACCAGACAAAAAAAGGCCCCTAAATATTTTCTGTAAAATTGACATGGGCAGGACCATCGGGGCTGGACCTAGGGGGCTGCTGCACCCCCTGGCTTGAAGTGGTTTCCATCCTATACAGGGTTTACAGTTTGGTTCAATGGCTCTCGGCCCCTCACGGTACAAATTGCTCCAGCGTCCCTGGGCAGGACAGGGCCTGAAGAAAGGGGCATGCAGAGGTTTTGGGAACACATGGGCACGACAGCTGCCATCCACCCCCCCCCCCAACAAGCTCTCTTTTCTCTAACCCCCAGACAACATGCATCTCCCTCCCCTTTTCTGCTCAGACCTCCAGCCCCACTGAACTGTATAGATGGGAGCTGGGATCTCTTACCTGAAGTGCCATCCAAAAACCCACATAGGCAGGCTAGAAGGAAGAGCCTCAGAAACACACCGACCCACCACATGGCAAAGAGGAGAAAGGAATGGGAGAGATCAGCAGCAGCTTCACCAGAAGCCAAGTCCAGCCCACTATCACCTGATTCCACGAAAGAGTGGTAATCTGGCTGTGTAAATGGTGCCTGCTGGGAAGTTCCACCAGAGAGGGCTGGAGATTAATTTAAAAACAGCTCTGGAACTCCTTTGCAATGGGATGCGAGTTTTCTGAATAATGGTTTGCTTCCTGAGGCTGGTCACCCCTGCCCACCCCCAAATTTTGTAACTTTGTTCCAGTAGATGCAGCAATTAGAAAAGGCTGCACTTGGCTTTGCTAGCTCAATTTTGACCTCAGCCCACTAGTTTTACACCCCCCCTCAAACTTTTTGGAATTTCTCTGAGTCATACTTTTCTAAGAAGTCTGAGGCAAATCAAACCGCTCGGGAGACAAAGAGGAACAATGAACCCAGGCGCTATTAAAAGTTTTTCAACTTTTTTTAAGCTGTCTAGCTCAAAACCAGTTTCAGCTGGGGAACAAACTGCCAGAGGATTGGCACTTATCTCTCACACACACCCCCACCCGTTGTCCCGATTGAAAAGGAAGTTAGGAGGAAGAGGGAACACGATACTGCTGAATTATCACAATTAATATAAAGGCAATGTTTCTTTGTTCTATTGTCCAGGGAAGGCTCTGGAGAAATGGCTTTATAAGACGAAAGTATCACGGATTTTAATGCACTACTTCAGAGGTCGGCAACCTTTCAGAAGTGCTATGCCGAGTCTTCATTTATTTGCTCTGATTCAAGGTTTTGCGTGCCAGTCATACATGTTAACGTTTTTAGAATGTCTCTTTCTATAATATATAACCAAACTATTGTAGTATGTAAAGTAAATAAGGTTTTTAAAATGTTTAAGCAGCTTCATTTAAAATTAAACTAAAATGCAGAGCCCCCCGGACCGGTGGCCAGGACCCTGGCAGTGTGAGTGCCACTGAAAATCAGCTCGCGTGCCACAGGTTGCCTACCCCAGCACTACTTATTCAGCTGCCCCATGTGGGCTTGGCGTAACTTACACCAGCTGTGCTGAGAACCGGTGTAAACAGCTGCCCTAGAGGTAAGGCAGGTGAGAATCGGGCCCCAGGCTTTCAGCTAAGACACTGCTCACACTGGGGATTTCAGCCAGTGCGCTGGCCAGCCACAGGCAGAGCTGCCCCAGTGCAAATGCCCAGTGTAGACAGGTAAAGCCTGAATCGGCTGGGATGAGCTGCACCAGCATGAACTCCAGGCCTGGCTGCATTAGAGCCCCATCCTTACGGGTGGGGACCAGAGAGGGAGTCAGGCAGGGGTGGGGAGAGAGAGCAGGAAGGGAGAATCAGACTGTTCCCCCCACACCCCTTCCCGGTCCGGAGCAGCATCAGCTCCCCAGTCTCTGCTCAGCCTGCAGAAACAGTGGCAGCAGCAAGGCTACCAGCTACACAAGCCCCTTGGGAGTGGATAAGGCAACAGTCATCTAGTACCTGCTTCTGGTAGGCACCTAGTGTCTGTTCATAGGATAGAACTGCTCTACAGCATCCCCCGCTGGCCAACCACAGCACTACAGGCAGCACACCCCTGCCTCAGTTTCCTTCTTTCAGAGTCCCCACTAACTCTACACACTCATGCTGGAGATGCGGCTTAACCCTCCAGCCAAGTCACAAAGCAAGTTACCCTGGAAGGGGTTACCAAAAGCCAGCTAAACAAGTCCCAGTAAACAAACAGCTTCTTCTGCCCCTCAGCCCTCCCCTCCTGGCCCTGTTCCTAGCCCCCTTCTGGGCTACCTCTGAGAGTCTTTCTGGCTGCAGGAGATCGACCACAACCTGGTCCCCCTGGGCACCATTTTCAGCCCCTGCTGGACCTTGGACCATCTGTGTTCCAGTACAGAGCCCTGCACCCCAGGCTGGTCCCTGCCCCCAGAGTGCCCATCCTCCTGCAGACCCTAGCTCAGAGCTTTCCACAGACCAAGCCTGTCTGGCCACTCTCAGCCCTTTTATAAGGCCTAGGCATCTATTATGTTATCACCTGACTCTCTTAGTCCCACCCCCTCAGGCTGAGAAGCAGCTAATTAATGATGGCACAAGTGGGGTGGTCCCATTTCCCTTTGAAGGGGCCAGTCAGCCTGTGACCGTCTACAGTGCGGCCAACCCCACCCATTCCAAAATCTTGAGCCAGATCCCCCCAAAATCACGAGATTGGCTTAAAAACCTTGAGATTTTTAATCTGGGGCTTTGAGCTTCCCCAGTACACTCAGTTCATCGTCTTAGGCTTTTCTCCCCCACCACAAAGGCTTGAGGCCTGCTTTTCTTTTTAAATGAAAGCTGAGGTTCTCTAAAAAAATCACGTGACTCCAGGAACCAGGGCTTGAGGGAAAGCAACAGATATCGTGAGGGCATGATTGGTTGGCCACGCTGTGTGTGTCACAGCCTCCTGCAGGCTGCTGTAATTTGAGCCAGGAGATCTCAGCTTAGCAGCCAGCTGCCCCGAGATCAAAGGAAGCTGAAACTGCATGAAGGATCTGGTCTATTGTCCTTACTTAAAACTTTCTTCTAGAGGTGATTGAAAAACACACATTTTTGCAAAACGTTTAGAAATTTCAAAGTTGTTTCAAACTCTCCAAAATGGACCCATCTGTTCTCTTTCTTTGGGGGGATGCAGTGGGTTGTTTTTTTTTTAAACATTTCCCCACAAAAAATTTAAATCCAAGATCTTATTGAACTTTTCATCAAACATGTTATAAAAAGGATAGATAGGGGCTATGTTTGGGAAGGGGTAGATAAATGGATCTAGAAAGTGCCTATGGGGATGGATGGGGAAATAGCTCACACGGAGAGAGAACATGTGTTTTTCCCAGTTCCCCCTTGTGCCATGTGCTTGCACTGAGCTATAACCGTCACCCCCAAACTGGGCACAATTTTGGGGTCTCCCCACCCCAGCCTGACAATGAGTCTCCCATAGAGCACACACGGGGTGGGCTAGGGGGAGTTATGGGAGAGCTGAATCGTGCTCTCCATGAACAGGGAACCTCCTATATAAGGAGCCAGGCACTCAGGCAGCGGCACAGTCAGCTGCAGCGGCACAGGAGGCGGCGAACAGAGCGGCTAACAGGGGAGTTTCAGGGGGAGGTTCCAGGGGAGACCAAGGCAGAGGAACCAAGAAGGCAGACTAGGGAAGAGGCAGGGCTCTGCCAGCAGCCCTGCGCTTGTCGGTGGCCTGCGGTGCGGTGTGAGCTGTGGATTGCCAGGCACAGAGTTGCAGCGCTACGATGGAGGCAGAGGCAGCAGGTGCAGACACACTGAGGATGACTGGGTGCGGCAGCTGCGGCATGTACATGGTCCTAGAGGGAGCACCTGAAAGGAGTTTCATCTTTATGAAGTGCCGCCTGATAGAGCTGCTGGAGGAAAAGGTAAGGGGACTGGAGATGCAAGTGGAAACTCTGGCTGAGTTTAGGAGGGGATTTGAGCAGATGATGGAACACAGACATGATGAGGCACAGGGGACAAGCTCAGGCGAGCGGACAAAAGCAGGACCTAAGGACTCTGAGGAGGGACTGCTGGGTGAGGACAGTGGACGGTGGAAGCATGTCACTAGGAGAACCAGACAGAGGATAAGACGGGCCAGCGATGGACAAATAGAACTCAGGAATAGGTTTGCTGAGTTGGGAAATGAAGATGGAACACAGCAGGCTGCTGAAGGAGTAACGGCAAGGAAGAAGAGGCAAGCAGCTAGTCCTGCAGATGGAGGGGAGCAGTCAGTGGAGGCAACATCAAGTACGAGCCCTAGGAGGATTGTGAGGGCGAATACAAATCGGGAGGAATCACGGCCAGCTGCTGTGGCGGATAGACCGGAGAATCGCATTGTCACCAGGAAAAGGCAAGTCTACGTGATTGGAGACTCTTTACTGAGAAGAGTAGACAGGCCTGTAACTAGACCTGATCGGGAGAACAGAAGAGTGTGCTGTCTGCCGGGGGCTAAGATACAGGATGTGGACTTGAGCCTGAATACGATCTTAGCAGGAGCGGGAAAAAATCCTTTGATTATCCTTCATGTGGGAACGAACGACACAGCTAGTTACTCACTGGACTGTATCAAGGAGGACTATGTCAGACTGGGGAAGAGGCTTAAAGACATCGAGGCTCAGGTGATCTTCAGTGGGATTCTGCCGGTTCCTAGAGCGGGGCGACGAAGGAGTGACAAGATTATGGCGATCAATAGATGGCTCAGGGAGTGGTGTTATAAGGAGGGCTTTGGGATGTACGGTCACTGGGAAGCATTTACGGATAGACGACTGTTTGCTCAGGATGGACTTCATCTCAGCAAGGAGGGAAATAGAATTCTAGGATGGAGGCTCGCCGACCTCATCAAGAGGGCTTTAAACTAGAAAGTTGGGGGAGATGGTTGGGAAATGTTCGGGAGATCTCCACGCCGGAATATAACCTGGAGAGGGAAGTAAACAAAGTGAGCGGGGATACCCTTGCGGCCCCAAGATTTGATCCAAGGAGGAATAGTGGAGTAGAAACCAGAGTAACGGGTGATGCTGGTGGTAGAAAGTTTGTGCACGACGGGGGAAAGAATGTCACTGACGCCAAACACCGAAAATTAAAAGGTTTGTACACTAATGCGAGGAGCCTAGGTAACAAGATGGAGGAACTGGAGTTACTCGTGCAGGAAGTGAAGCCGGATATTATAGGGATTACCGAAACCTGGTGGAATAGTACTCATGACTGGAGCACGGGTATTGAAGGCTATGTGCTGTTCAGAAAAGACAGGAAGAAAGGCAAAGGTGGGGGAGTAGCCTTGTACATCAATGATGAAATTAAATGTAGCGAAATAAGATGCGATGGAATGGATAAGACAGAGTCCGTCTGGGCAAAAATCACGCTGCGTAAAAAAGCAACTAGAGCTTCCCCTGAGATAGTGCTTGGGGTGTGCTACAGACCGCCGGGATCGGATTGGGATATGGATAGAGACCTCTTTAATGTCTTTAATGAAGTAAACATAAAGGGGAAATGTGTGATTATGGGGGACTTCAACTTCCCGGATATAGACTGGAGGACGAGTACTTGCACGAATAATAGGGGTCAGATTTTTCTGGATGTGATAGCGGATGGATTTCTTCATCAAGTAGTTGAAGCACCTACAAGAGGGGATGCCATTTTAGACTTGGTGTTGGTGAGCAGTGAGGACCTCGTAGAAGAAATGGTGGTAGGGGACAACCTTGGTTTGAGTGATCATGAGCTGATTCAGTTCAAACTAGATGGAAGGATAAACAAATGTAGATCTGCGATTAGGGTTTTTGACTTCTCGAGGGCTAATTTTAAAGAGTTAAGGAAATTAGTTAGGGAAGTGGATTGGACGGAGGAATTAGTGGATTTAAATGTGGAGGAGGCCTGGAATTACTTTAAGTCACAGCTGCGGAGACTGTCGGAAGCCTGCATCCCGAGAAAGGGGAAAAGAACCATGGGCAGGAGTTGTAGGCCAAACTGGATGAGCAAGCAACTCAGAGAGGGGATTAGACAAAAGCAGAAAGCTTACAGGGAGTGGAAAGAAGGCAGGATCAGTAAAGAAAGCTACCTTGCTGAGGTCAGAACATGTAGGAATAAAGTGAGGAAGGCTAAAAGCCACATTGAACTGGAACTTGCAAAGGGAATCAAAACCAATAGTAAAAGGTTCTACAGCCACATAAATAAGAAGAAAACAAAGAAAGAAGAAGTGGGGCCGCTATACACTGAGGATGGAATGGAGGTTAAGGATAACCTAGGCATGGCCCAACATCTAAACAAGTACTTTGCCTCGGTTTTTAATAAGACTAGTGAGGAACCTTGTGATGATGGAGGGATGATAAACGGGAATGTGGATATGGAAGTGGATATTACTGCAACTGAGGTAGAGGCCGTACTTGAACAGCTCGATGGGACGAAGTCGGAGGGCCCGGATAATCTCCACCCGAGGATATTAAAGGAACTGGCGCGTGAAATTGCGAGCCCGTTAGCGAGAATTTTTAAGCGATCGATAAACTCGGGGGTTGTGCCGTATGACTGGAGGATTGCTAATGTAGTTCCTATTTTTAAGAAAGGGAATAAGAGTGATCCGGGTAATTATAGGCCTGTTAGCTTGATGTCTGTAGTATGTAAGGTCTTGGAAAAAATTTTAAGGGAGAAAGTAGTTAAGGACATAGAGGTCAATGGTAATTGGGACGAATTGCAACACGGATTTACTAAAGGTAGATCGTGTCAAACCAATCTGATCTCCTTCTTTGAGAAGGTGACGGATTACTTAGATAAAGGAAATGCGGTAGATATAATTTACCTAGATTTCAGTAAGGCGTTCGACACGGTTCCGCACACGGAGCTGTTAGTTAAATTGGAAAAGCTGGGAGTGAATATGAAAGTTGTAAGGTGGATAAGGAACTGGTTAAAGGGGAGACTCCAGAGGGTCGTATTGAAAGGTGAACTGTCAGGCTGGAAGGAGGTCACCAGTGGAGTCCCTCAAGGATCGGTTTTGGGACCGATCTTATTTAACCTTTTTATTACTGACCTTGGCACAAAGAGCGGGAATGTGCTAATAAAGTTTGCGGATGACACGAAGCTGGGGGGTATTGCTAACACGGAGAAGGACAGGGATACTATTCAGGAAGATCTGAACCACCTTGTAAACTGGAGTAATAGAAATAGGATGAAATACAATAGTGAAAAGTGCAAGGTCATGCATTTAGGAATTAATAATAAGAATTTTGGATATACGTTGGGGGCGCATCAGTTGGAAGCGACGGAGGAAGAGAAGGACCTTGGGGTACTGGTTGATAGCAGGATGACTATGAGTCGCCAATGTGATACGGCTGTTAAAAAAGCAAATGCGATTTTGGGATGCATCAGGCGGGGTATTTCCTGCAAGGATAAGGATGTGTTAGTACCGTTGTATACGGCGTTGGTGAGACCCCATCTGGAATACTGTGTGCAGTTCTGGTGTCCCATGTTCAAGAAGGATGAATTCAAACTGGAACAGGTTCAGAGACGGGCTACGAGGATGATCCGAGGAATGGAAAAACTGCCTTATGAAAGGAGACTCAAAGAGCTTGGCTTGTTTAGCCTGGCCAAAAGAAGGCTGAGGGGGGATATGCTCGCCCTATATAAATATATCAAGGGGGTTAACGTTAGGGAGGGAGAGGAATTATTTAAGTTTAGTACTAATGTAGCCACAAGGACGAATGGGTATAAACTGGATATTAGGAAGTTTAGACTTGAAATTAGACGAAGGTTTCTGACCATTAGGGGAGTGAAGTTCTGGAATAGCCTTCCGAGGGAAGTAGTAGGGGCAAAAGACTTTCCTGGCTTTAAGACAAAGCTTGATAAGTATATGGAGGGGATGTTATGATAGAATCATTAATTTGGGCAATTCATCTTGAATTACCACCAGACAGGTCTGCTCAATGGTCTGCGGCGAGATGTTGCATGCGATGGGTACTGAGTTGCTGCGGAGAATTCCTTCTTGGGTGCTGACTGGTGACTCTTGCCCTCATGCTCAGGGTTTAGCTGATCGCCATATTTGGGGTCGGGAAGGAATTTTCCTCCAGGGCGGATTGGCAGGTGCCCTGGAGGTTTTTTGCCTTCCTCTGCAGCGTGGGGCACGGGTCGCTTGCTGGTGGTGTCTCTGCAGCTTGAGGTCTTCAAACCATTTTTGAGGATTTCAATAACTCGGTCCTGGGATAGGGGTTGTTATAAAATTGGATGGGTGGGGTTCTGTGGCCTGCCTTGTGCAGGAGGTCAGACTAGATGATCAGATTGGTCCCTTCTGACCTATGAGTCTATGAGTCTATGAGTCTATATCTGGGGTTAGTTTTTCAGAACAGAGCTCAGCTCCCATGTAAGCACCAGATTTTCAAAAGCAGTGGGAGCATTAAAAAAGCCCTCTGCTTCCTCCCTCCTCTCCTATAACTCCTGTGGAGTGTGGGCGGGTGACTGCTCCCCCCTGACAGCTACATCTACCCTAAGTGATCTCACTTGGATTGTTTCCTACAAATCAATCCCAATATTTGCCCATGTTTCTTTCAAAAATGCCCTGGGAGCTACAGGCCAAGACTTTCCACCCCCACTGGTGATTTGGGGCCCCAGCTTTTGATGCGTATCTCCAGCTGCTGGGCCCCCAGAATCACCAGTCACGGCTGGAAAACCCAGGCCCCTGAGCTTTTTCCTGCTGTTGGGTGTAAAATAAAATAAAATAAAATAAAAAATAAAAAGGAATAAAAGCCATCTCTTACCTGCCTCAGCCAGGCCATGGTGGGGAGCATCTCCTGCATGTTAGATCCCAAAGAAAGCAGCCTGGATTGCCACATGTCTCAGCGTACAGGAAACTGCTTACCCCAGCATGGTAAGGAAGCACACTCATCTCTCTATTACTAGCTTCCTTCCTCTCTAATACTAGCTGGGTGTTTCTTCTGCATCATCCACCAATACAGTAGGCTCAGAGCAAACAGGCATTTCTCACTGGCTGCCTGAGCTTTGAATCTCCCTCCAAACACATTGAGAGCAGCCTTCCCTTTCCTGATTGGGTGCTTCTGTGGCTGGCAGGGTGAAATTCACCCCGGCTCGGATTCTCCCCTGTTGTAAATTGGTGTCGCTCCATTAGATAGGGTGACCAGATGTCCCAATTTTATAGAGACAGTCCTGATTTTTGGGTCTTTTTCTTATATAGGCTCCTATTACTCCCCACCCCGTCCCAATTTTTCACATTTGCTGTCCGGTCACCTTCCTGTTAGAATCTGTCCTGAGAGCTTTCGTTCAGTCTTTGGTCTGGGGAGTGAATTACAGTAACAGTCTAGCCAGGAAGGTTTGACTATGAGCCGAGATCCACAGGGCCAAACGGAGCTAACCTCACATGTACAAGTCACTGCAAAAGTGGCTTTAGTGGCATGATGGGTCCTGGTGTTTTGGGGCAGGGACCATCCTTTTATTGAGTTTGTACAGCACCTAGCATAACAGGAGCCTGGGATATGCTTAGAGCACTCACCTAGGCTCTAGCAGAGCTGGGTTCAAATCCTCTCTCTAACAGACACAAAGCAGTGATTTGACTCCACATCTCCCACATGGCAGCCCTAACTAGAGGAGTTTTTTTCTCTCTCTCTGTCCCCCGCCCCAATGTCTAAATTAAAGAGCCTTGACATGCCGAGCTCCATTCAAAACAGCAGAATTGTTGTCCCAAACAAAGCATTTCCAGGGCCAGATCCTTGCTTCTACCCCTGGCTCCTTTGAGGGGCTCCAGCAGCATAAAAAAGGGGCAGAGACCAGCCCTAAAATGGCTGGTGGGGATTCCCTGATGTAGAGGAATCACCAGGTGACAGAAGGCTGACCTAGGTAGCTGTGCGCCACCTGCTCCTCTCCAGATGGAAGGGACACCCAGGAACATGGTTGGAGTTCATTGCACTCTGGTGATCCCTGGCCAGTGTTACGATCCACAGCACCTGTTTTAGCTAGCATAATTTAGAGCAGCCCACAGGTTGCTCACTGTTATGCCATGGCTGAACCGGTCCACTGGACAGTCCCAGCAATGGGGAAGCTAAAAGCCTGCTTAGCTACCTTCCTTCCACTCCCGACTTCAACCCCAATCCTGCATCCTGGACCTAGAACAGCGAGGATCTGGCGTTTTCAGCCGCAGAGATATCCAAGCTACGCAACCACTTTGTTCATTAACCCCTAACCCTCTCAATCCCAGTAGAGCAACAGCCCCCGTTCAACCAAGCGTAGCTGCCAGGGCAGCTTTGTCATTTTGTCCCATCTCTTTGTTGGACACCCAGGAGCTGGTTCTCAGAATCTGGCCGTTTCTGCTGTACCCCAGAACAGGCCTGTGACATCCTGTGGCGAGCCCTGGAGGCACTAATGCGAGACCACATCCTTGGTTCCTGAGAGAGAGAGTGACCGTTACATCAGGTGCATTTCAGACAAGCCCAGCCCTGTGCTGTGTGCTTGGTAAACGCCCGGCACTTTCCTTGCCACCGGGACACCAGCTGGGATGAGGAGAAATTTCTTTGCCTTTCCAAAACTCATGCAGGGGCTACAGTTTGAGGTGTGACTAATTCTCATGCGATACGGGGGCCTGTGGCTCAGGGAAATGATCGCCGGCACCGTGTTACTGTTCTTTGCTTTCATGGGTGAGTATAGACTGTCTCAAGACCTGGCTGGACGGGCTCCATCCATGCTTTTGTCAAAGGCTGTAGTGAAGCAAAGGTAAACAAGAAAGGAGGAGGAGGAATGGCTTGTAGCAAAGAGGGGGTGGTTTGTTACACAAGAGAACAGCGATTTCTATGCTACAACTGAGACTGAACTTCTGTCATGGGTTATTCTGACCCAGAAGGGCCCAATATGGACATTTAATCTGACCTGCTGTATAACCCAGGCCAGAGGCGCTCACCCAGGGATTCCTGCATCCAGCCCATAGCTTGTGGTTGAGCTAGAGCGTATCTTTTAGAAAGACTGATCCAGCCAGGGCCGGTGCTACCATTAAGGCAAACTAGGCGGTTGCCTAGGGCACCAAGATTTGGGGGTGCCAAAAAGCGGTGCCCCCAATTTTTTTTTGCAGTGGTTCCTCCCCGAGTGTGCAGTCGCTGCTGCACTTCTCCTGCCTCCCAGGCTTGCAGCACCAATCAGCTGTTTGGCGCCCCAAGCCTGGGAGGAGAATTAGAGCAGGGCTGCGTGCTTGGGGAGGATGCGGAGCAGAGGTGAGCTGGGGTGGGGAGGTGCTGCACGGCTCCGGGAAGGGGAGCCTCAGGGCAGAGGGGGAGCTGTCGCGGGGGTGGGGGCGCCTCAGGGTGGAGGGGGGGAGGGCACAAGGTGGAAATTTTGCCTAGGGCGTGAAACTTCCTTGCACCGGCCCTGGATCCAGCCTCAACATAAAGACTTTGAGTGTTGGAGTCCATCTCTCAGGAGCAGTTAATTCTCCTCACTGTTCAACGCCGGTCTAGTTAAAATAGTACAACCACTCCGGTGCGGATGCAGTTATAGCGGTAGAAGTGTGTTTATACTGGTAGAGTTTTGCCCCATACGGGAAGGGGAAATGAGCTATATTGATATACGGTGCCTTTATACTGGTATAGCTGCAGCCACATTAGGGGCAGTACTGGTATAAAAAGCACATAATAATAGATAATAAATGGAGATATACCAATCTCCTAGAACTGGAAGGGACCTTGAAAGGTCATTGAGTCCAGCCCTCTGCCTTCACTAGCAAGACCAATTTTGCCCCAGATCCCTAAGTGGCCCCCTCAAGGATTGAGCTCACAACCCTGGGTTTAGCAGGCAAATGCTCAAACCAATTTGAGCTAGCCCTCCCCCAATGTCATTCTATTGGCCCCAAATCTATGTGCAGACCAAGTCTAACTTCATCGGTGACCATAAATACTGGTAGATTACTTGTCATTAGAGCTGGTCTGAAAATAGAAATAAATGCGGCTTGACAAATTTTGCTCCTTTTGAAATTGTTTGCAGAAATTTTCATTTCTTCAACCAAAAAAATGGAAATGAAACCGATCTTTTTGGCTGGTTTCGTTTTGAACGTTTAGAAAATGTTGCTTCATTTTGGTGTTTGGAAAAGGAAATCATGTTTTGTAGTAGGTTGTTTGGTTCCCCTCGCCCGTTTTCCCCCTCCTTTTTTCTGGTGGGATAAGTTTCATAACAAAGAGAGATTAATGTCTGCAGTGGGAGGTGGATATAACTATATGGCCTTTTAAAAACAGTGTTGTCCTTCTTTTCCAATGGCAAAGAGCTAAGGAACGGAGAGGAACTGACATCAAAACAAAGAGAAAAAACCTTTTTTATTTCAGTTGCTCTCCCTTCCAAGGAGAAGACTCACGCCCATTGGTAGGGAGCAGAGGCCGGGCTGTACCCACTCTGGAGAGAAACACATTCCTTAGGGGTCCAGGGATTGCTGAGCGGGGGCCTTTGCCAGCATTTTAAATCCGCTTTATAGAATTTGCGAGTCTTTCTCTGTTCTACAGGTGCCTCCTCCACTCTCTTGCTAGCCATTCTGGAGAATCCAGTCCACGCCATCGCCAACCAGACAGCCATCCTGCCCGTCTCCCTGCAATTCTCCACCCCGCTGGGGGAATTCTTCCACCTCAAATGGGATTTCCTCTCGGGCCACCGCCCCGTCTTAGCCTATGTGCTGACCAAGTGCAGCGGCAGCGCCCCGGAGTGGGGGCGGCGCTCCTGCCAGCGCAGCGTGAAGGTGGCGGAGGAATATCAGCAGCAGGCAAACGTCTCTCTGCAGAGCGGTTCCCTGGTGATCCAGCGTGTGCAGCCCACAGACGCCGGGACGTACCAGATAACAGTGCGAGGCCTGGATGTGTTTGTCATGGCAAAGGTGAACCTGACAGTGACTGGAGGTAACAGACATAGAGAGGAGAATGGGCAGTGGGGGAACCCCCCCCTTAGTGGAAGCTAGCCCCCAGCCCCGTCCCTTCCCCCACAGGTCCTGCCCCCCACGGCCAGAGGAGCCCCAGCCCTCCTGCCCTGAGCTGCCAGCCAGCCTTCCCCAGCTGGCCCAAGCCCCGGGCTCCAGGCTGCTGGCTGGAGCAGAGCCCCAGCTGGCTTCAGGGGAGGGAGGAGCAAGGGGTGGAGCACAGGCAGAGTTACGGCTTGGGCCTCCCCTAGCCTACGTACCTGTCGCCCCTGGAGAGGAGTCTCCATGTGATATGAGCACATCTGGATTGGAGATGTGTGGGACTGGGGTGAGGGAAAGGCAGAGATGGGAGAGATCAGCTGAAGGAGGGTAGAATGGTTTGATCCAGGGACTTCTCCTGACCCAAAGAGTCCACCCCAGTCCTTTGCGCTTTCCACGGAACCTAGGACATGCAAACCTTGGTCGGGAGCCGGGGAGCCTGGATTTCAAAGATTCCAGTTCAGAATCCTAGACACAGCTCCAGGCACTCGCTCTGTAGCCTACAGGTACTGCAGGGAATATGTCAGATTCATAGATTCCACGGCCAGCAGGGACCATCGTGATCCTCCAGTCTGACCTCTCACATAACACAGGCCAGAGAACGTCCCTGAATTAATTACTGCTTCAAGCCCTCTTGCTGTGGTGGAACGAGAGCAGACCTTTTAGCAAAACATCCGATCGTCATTCAAAAAGGTCCAGTGATGGATAATCCACCATGAACCTTGGTCAATTGTTCCAATAGTTAATTACCTTCCATATTAAAAATGTTCACCTTGTTTGCCAGAAGCTGGGAATGGGCGACAGTGGATGGATCACTTGATCACCTGTTCTGTTCATTCCTTTTGGGGCACCTGGCATTGGCCACTGTCAGAAGATAAGCTACCGGGCTTTGGACCTTTGGTGTGACCCAGTATGGCCAGTTTTATGTTCTTATTTCTAGTCTGCTTTTGTCTAGCTTCACTTTCCAGCCATTGGATCGTGTTGTACCTTTAAGGTCTGCTAGATCGAAGAGCCGTCTGTTGTCAGATTTTAGTTCCCAGCGTAGTTACTCATCACAGACAATAATCAAATCACCCTTAACTTTCTCCTCAATAAAGGAGACAGTCTGAGCACCTTGAGTGTCTCACTACAAGACCTTTTCTAATCCTTGAATCATTTCATTTTCTGGGCACGCCATAAGCTGTTTTAGCATGCTAAGACCAAGCTGGGTTGAGCTGGCTCAACACTACCGCCGCTCAAACAATAAAAACCACAACAAATTTCCAAATGTCAGAGTTGTTTTTATTTTGAAGTATTTGAAACTGATCATTTTTAAAAATCATAATTTTTTCAGTTTATTTAGGTTTATTTTTTTCTTGCAAACATCGACCTGGCTAGAGACATTTTTCACTTCCCCAAAACACAGTTTGTTTGTTTTTTTAATGAGAAAGAAAGTGGAGAATCTGGAGCACAGGAAGGCAGCAGCAGCAGGGTGAGCGTTTGCTGTCCCACCACATCCCCTCTCACTTGAGCGCTGGTTTATCACAATACAAGTTCTGATCTAAAACTCAATGAAAGTCTTTCCACTGACATTAAAGCCTATGAGGTGCCCCGATACTACAGCAGTGGGGACCATGTGAGTATGATGGAGACAGCCAGATGTCAGTGGGATTTGGATCAGGCCTACAGAGAAGTCGGTTTCTCAGATGCCCCTCTGCCTCTCTCAGCAGCTGCATCAGCAAACACGGGAAGAGTGAACAGAGCCAGATTCAGCCTGGTGCCCAACACCATCCGCCTTGGCTTAGCCATCCTGGTTCTCTGTGTATTGGGGCTGATTGTGGGAGAGGTGAGTGAGCCCTGCTGCTGTGGATGCCTCTGGAGGGCCTGGGGAAAGGATTGGCTCTCAAGCTGAGCCACGCCAGCTCTGTGTATTGTCCGTTAGGGTGTGTGGACCAGATCCTCCAGTGGAGTAAACTGGTGTTGGGTTAAATCTGGCTTTGCAAGGCCTGGAATGCAAATAGTCAGTGAAACACCATTTCTGCAAACTCTGCAACCTGATCAGTGCATCCTTGGTCACAGCTTTCTCCATAACTGCTGTTTGGTGATTGCTGGTAGAGCCTGAGGGGAGATGCACTTTGGAAATTAGACAGGAGGGTGCATGTGTGAGGGAAGAGAGAGCTAGATTTGAGGGACGGGGGCTCTGCCCTGGCTGTGATGGTGGGGGGGAACAGTGTTAATTTTTAAAAAACAGACATTTTTTCACAATTTCCTATAACAAATAAGAGGCATTTTTCGCCCAGCTCCCCCCATGACTGGCCTGGGACCAGCACACCTGGTTCAGCACACCCGGTGGAGTCAAATGTACCTAACCGCCTTCTCCTCCCCTCCCAGGCAGTTTACAAGCCAGCCGGCTGCTCCCTGCACCACCTGGAGGAAAGCCAAGAGAGGAGCTGGAAACTCTGGACTGAGCCTCCACATGCCTGGATCTGCAGCACTGAAAATCCCCCAGCGGTCTAGTCTTGTGTCCCATGGCCAACGCAGGATGCTTCCAGGGTGGGTGCAAGGATGTTTCGCACCCTAGGCGAAACTTCCATCTTGCGCGCCCCCCGAGTCCTGTGGCAGCTCTCTGCCCCCTCCCTCACCCTAAGGTGCCTCGTCCATGGCAGCTCCCCACCTCCCCCGCCTTGAGGCGCCCCCCTCAACAACTCCCCCCCTCCGCCCTGAAGCGCCCCCCAAACCCCATGGCAGCTCCCCTGGCCCAGGGAGCCGTGCAGCAGCTCCTGGCCTCAGCTCACCTCTGCTCACAGCTGTTTGGCGCCACTAGCCTAGGAGGGAGAGAAGCAGAGCGGGGCGGAGTGCTCAGGGGAGGAGGTGGAGCTGGGGCAGGGAGCGGTTCCCCTGCGTTCCATGCTCCCCACTTACTTGCTGCAGGCGGCCCTCCCCTCACACTCCTGCCCAGCTCCCTCCACCTAAATGCCGATGACGACTGGGCCGGCCGAAGATCCGGCCACCGCGGTCACCACTGAAGAACCCGAAATGCCGCACCTCAAATGCTAGTGCCCTAGGCGACCGCTTAGGTCACCTAATGGGTTGCACCGGCCCTGGATGCTTCTGAAAAAAGCAAAATACCCCCACATTGCCACACCCTGGGCACTGGTACTTGGCAAGGGCTGCACTAGTTCATGGTGTTTGGTCACCCACACGGCACTAACACAGCCTGGCAGAACGACCACTGGGCCCCGTTAGAGTTTTCTTTCAGCAGCAATGTGGCCTAGTGGCTAGAGCACTAGACTGGCCCTGCCCTGAGGAGAGCTAGGTTCTGTTCTGCCACCAGCTTGCTGTGACCGTAGCCAAGTCCTGTCCCTGCCCAGTGCCTCAGTTTCCCCATTGGGTACAATGATGCCAACTTGCTTTGTGAAGCGCTTTGAGATGTGTTGATGAAGAGAACCAGATTATTAATTAATTATTATTATTATTTTAGCTCTTTCCCACGAGGTCAGATACGACCCGAGCTCTCGAGGGGCGCCCCATTATTAACAGAAGAACTGCGGACCAGGTTTACAAGGGTCCAGCACTCACCATTGGGGATGGAGTTTTCAGTTCCCAATTAGGCACTTACGTAAGTGGGCCAAGATTTTCCAGAGGTCTCAGTACCCATCATGCACCCAACGCGCTGAGCCCTTTGGACGCTCTTGCCCTGATGGTGGGAGCCGAGCCCTTCTGACAGTTCCAGCCCTCTACAGGTGACAGCTGCTTATATGGGTCAGTTTCTACCTACTGGTGAAAGAAGAACTCTTTACCTCTGCCCACTGCACAAATATTGTCAACAGTCCTAAAGATCCAGCTTAGGGTTGCCAGTTTTGGTTGGACATGTTCCTGGAGATTTCATCACCTGACATAATCTTTAATTAAAGACTGCTCTTTAATTTCCTGGCGACTCCAGGACAATCCTGCAGGGTTGGAAACCCTAATCCACCAGCATCTGACTTCTGCAGCAGTGAGTTCCACAGATTGTGTATATGTTGCCCAAAGTAGTTCCTTGTGTAGGTTCCAAATTAATGGCCCATTCTTTTCATCTGCTTATCAGCACTGGAGACAAGAGTCTTTCCAGGCTGTAATCCAGTGGTTCTTTCAACCTTTCCAGACCACTGTACCTCTTTCAGGAGGCTGATTAGTCTTGCGTACCTCCAGGTTTAATCTCACTTAAAAACAACTTGCTTACAAAATCAGACATAAAAATACAAGAGTGTCACAGTCACACTCTTACTGAAAAAAATGCTGGCTTTCTCATTTACCATCTAATTATAAAATAAATCAATTGGAATATAAATACCACACTTACATGTCAATGTACGTTGTATGGAGAGCCGTATAAACAAGTCATTGTCAGTATGAAATTTTAGTTGTACTGACTTCGCTAGTGCTTTTTATGTCACTACTTGTAATATCTAGATGTATTGATGTACCCCCTGGAAGAGCTCTGCGTACCCCAGGGGGATGCGTATTCCTGGTTGAGAACCACTGCTGTAATCATACCGATAAAGATTTACCATCTGCCCCACCACTAAGGGACAGTGTCTCTCCATTCTGTACACCTTCACCAGCACCCAACATAAAAACAACAGACCTGATTCTCCATAGCCTGGCGGCTGGTGCTGTCCTTTACACCGAGGTGCCTTGAAGAGCAAGTGGAACTGAGCCGATTCCTTTTTGTCCTACAGGGACTGGGACATGGAGAACAATTGATCACTGGCCTCTTTATAGCAGCCCTTCACAGACTTGAAAATCGATCATGCCCCTTTCCTGGACCCACCCTCCTCTTTTCCAGGCATTAAGCCCCGGTCTCTGCTAGAAAATTAGGTCAATTGCACTAGCTGGTCACACTAGTGGGTGAAAAATGCACATACTGGGCAGCGTAGCTAAGCCAACCCAAGTTCCCCTGTGAACAGCTGCCGCTTCTCAGGCAGGTGGACAGGCAGTGTCTATGCTGAAGTGGCTACAGCGATGGCGGGGTAACCTTTTAAGTGCAGACTGTCTGGCCCCACAGTCTAAATGCATATGCAAAGGCAAGCAGTTAATGCTGTGCGTGCATTCCGAGGTCAGGCACAAACCAATCTTTTAGTGAAGCTTTTAGTTGGTTTAAAAAAGGAATTTGCCCAGACAGGCTGATCTCCTACCAATATTTTAGATTGTTTTACACCAGCTGAAGTTAGAGAGGGAGAGAACGAACCAAGGAGCAAACCCAAACTGAAAAATAGCTTCACACTCACAGCCCAGACGCTATTTTTAACTGCAGTTAAAGAAGGTAACTTTGGAGAGGCCACGGGCTTCTACGAACAATGAAAAAGGCCCCATCTACCTGCTTCCGTGTCAGCAGCATCCATCTCACCAGGAAGGAAGTTTGCTAACTCGTTTCTTCAATGGCGCTTGAGAGATGATTCCAGGGGTGGGGGTGTGTGCATGTGCTTTCCAAATTCCCCTTCTGTCCCTGATCAGTTCTGGGAAACTGGAGGGCAGGGTCCCCCATGTCTCCAGCAAACACTTCCCCCCCAAACCTCACCACCCCATTGCTCCTGAAAACACCACCCAACAGGGATCCCCATGAATCTGTGCTCCAGTTGCCCCCCTTTTCCTTCAGCAGAGCTCCCTCCAGCACCCTGTCCCTGGGGAATCCCAGTGCAGGGGTCCCCTTGCCCCAGACTCTGCAGAAACTGAGAGCTGGTGGTTCCTCTCCCCACCCCTCAAAGAAGTGAAGTTTCCACCCCAGAGAGGGAGCCCCCTCCTGGCCTCTTTCCCCGTTCCTACCTGGGGTGGGGGCACTAGCAATCTGTCTCATTCTGGCTCTGCAGCTTGGCCCTGATGGTGTTTTCCCCAGGAACTGCAATCAGAGAGGGTGTACAGCTTTACAGGGCAGGCTGGAAAATTATTGAATTGGCAGCACTGCATGTAACTAGCTAGTTGACCGCTCGCATGGGCGGCAGGTTTGTAGAAATTTTGGTAGTGCTCAAACTCCGCCCCCACCTGCCCAAGGCTTTGGGAGGGAGTTTGGGTGGGGTAGGAGGTCTGGAGTGCAGGACAGGTGCAGGCGCTGGGAGGGAGTTTGGGGATGGGAGGGGATGTGGAGGGAGGGGGTGCAGGCACTGGGAGGGAGTTTGGGGGAGGGACGGGGTGCAGGGGTGGGGCTGGGTTTGGGGTGGGGCTGGGGATGAGAGGTTTGGAGTGTAGGAGGGGGCTCAGGGCTATGGCAGAGGGTTGGGGTGTGGGCTGTGGGGTGAGGCTGGGATACAGGAGGGGGCTCAGCGCTCAGGGTTGGGGCAGATAGGGTGCAGGGGGATGAGGGTTCTGTCTGGGGCTGAGGCTGAGTGGTTTGGGGTGTGGGAGAGGCTCAGGACTAGGGCAGGGGTTGGGGTGCAGGGCAGTGTGAGGGCTCTGTCTGGGGCTGGAGATGAGGGGTTTGGGGTGTGGGAGAGGCTCAGGACTAGGGCAGAGGGTTGGGGTGCAGGGCAGTGTGAGGGCTCTGTCTGGGGCTGGAGATGAGGGGTTTTGTGGTGTCAGAGGGAACTCAAGGATGGGGCAGAGGGTTGGGGTGTGGGGGTGAGGGCTCTGGCTGGGGCTGGGGATAAGGCATTTGGGGTGTTGGAGGGGCTCAGGGCTAGGGTAGAGGGTGCGGTGGGGGGATGAAAGCTCTGGGGTGGGGCAGAGCTGGGGATGAGTTTGGGGTGCAGGCAGGCTGCTCCGGGACAGGGGCCAGAGAGGAGGACTCCCCCCAGCCCCTTCCCTACCAGCAGCAGCGAGCTCTGGGTAGGGCGACCAGGTAGTAAGTGTGAAAAATCGGGACAGGGGTGGTGGGTAATTAGCACCTATATAAGAAAAAGCCCCAAACAGCGAGACTGTCGCTATAAAATCGGGACACCTGGTCACCCCTTTCCCGCTCCCCTCCCCAGCAGCACACTCACCCCCACCACTGTCATTGCAGGTGCTCCTAGGGCCTCTCCCAGGTCCAGGAATCTCCCTCGCCTCCCCCGCGGTGGGTGCCTCCCCTGCTGTTGCCCCTGACTGTAGCCTCACTAGGGGTGGGGGATGGGGCTACCTCCTTGCCCAGCATGGGGCAGGAGCGGTGACTGCGGGGGCGGGGGCTGTGCTGTTGGAGGGTCCCACTGGAAAAGGGAAGGGTCTGAGGTGGAAGGGCAGGCTCAGAGTCAGTCTGCCCTGGCAGTGGAGGGGGGGGCACTAGGACCCTACAGCAGCGGTTGCTGCAGGGAGGCAGCATGGAGCTGCACAGAAGAGGCGGGGATGCTCTGCTCCTTCTGGGGCCAGCGACGTGCATGGGGCCAGCAAGGGGGAGAGGGCTGGGGGACACTCCAGGGAGGCGTGGGGTGACCCAGCCCCAAACATTGGTGGAGCTGGGCCCGCGGGCACCATGTGAGTCTATAACTTGCCGCCCATGGGTGGGGGAGGAGGATGTGGGGACCATGGGAAGCTGAGTCTGATAAAGCCCAGCCCAGGCAGCCGCTTGACACCCAATCGACAGGATGAGATGAGAGTGGGGTGATGGTGCACGTGGGCTGGTACAGTACGTGCCCCCGCCTGCATTGCACAATCCCAGCTCCTTATAGGGACTCTTCAGAGCAGGTCCCCTTGCTCCTTCCCCGCCCAAGGGAGGAGGGAATCTCAGACTTCCAGAAAGAAAAAGAACGGATGCCCCAGAGGAAAAGTCACGGCTTCAGTCACTGCAGGGCATGTGGTAGCAATCTCGTGGGGTGGGGGCCCACTGGTAGGGTGACCAGATGTCCCGATTTTATAAGGACAGTCCCGATATTTGGGGCTTTTTCTTATACAGGCTCCTATTACCCCCCACCCCTGTCCTGATTTTTCACACTTGCTGTCTGGTCACCCTAGGCAGTGAGGAGAGAGCAGGAATAAGGGGGTCTCTGTCCAGCAGTGCTGGGAACTCTGGGTGGAGTCCCCCTGGCTTGCATCAGTTGTGCAAGGAGTAGGAACCAATCAGCCTCAGAGACAGAACAATGGGGTAACAGGCTTGTTTCATTGAAGAAAATTGTTGATGCCTGTGACCCAGCGGGAGGGGCTCAGGGCTGTGGGAGGGACTCAGGGCTGGGGCAGAGGGTTGGGGTGTGGGGGTGAGGGCCAAAGGGTGGAGCTGGCAATGAGGGGTTCAGGGTGTGGGAGGGGGCTCTGGGCTGGGGGAGGGAGGTTGGGCTGCAGGAGGGAGTCAAGGCTCTAGGTGCAGGCTGTGGGTGGGGCTTGGGATGAGGGCTTTGGGGTGCAGAAGGGCTCAGGGCTGGGGCAGAAGGTTGGGGTCAAGGGGGGTCAGGGCTATGGGGTAGGGCTGGGGATGACAGGTTTGGGGAGCAGAAGGGGGAGCTGGGTTGGGATGCAGGAGGTGGTCAGGACTCTGGGCTTGGGGTATAGGCTCTGGGGTACAGCTGGGGATGAGGTGTTTGGGGTACACGAAAGGGCTCTGGGTTTGGGGGCAGCTCAGGGCTGGGGCCAAGAGAGGGAAAATTGCTTTTGTAGTGAGCCAGCCACTCCCAGTTCCCATTCAAGCCCAAATTAATGGCATTAAGTTTGCAAATGAAAAAGCAATTTTCCCCTCTCTTGGTACTGACACCTCCTCATCAATTAGTGGGAGTGGACCACATCCACCCCGATCAAACTGGTTCTCCTCTTGTAAGGTAACTCCCTTCTCTTCAGGTGCCAATATATATTTATGCCTCTACCTGTAATTTTCACTCCACGCATCTGAAGAAGAGGGTTTTTTTTTTACTCATGAAAGATTATGCCCAAATAAATCCATTAGTCTTTAAGGTCCCACTGGACTCCCTGTTATATTAAGTGAATGGTTTATGTATTATTGCGGGCCAGGGTTGTGTGTGATCCCTCTCTGCAGGGAAGATGTGATGTGAACACTGGGATGTGTTATGAACTTCAAAGGACTGTAGCGAACCACGTGCCGGACAAGAACTGAGTTTGGGACAAACCAGGTCAAGGGGGTTGCCTGTGGGAACCTCTAGGGGGAGGAGAATGCAAATTTCCCAGTTCCACATATGCAAAGCCCAGGTTTTGGAAGCTACGCCCCACCACGGAGAGGGGCATTTTCTGCTGCTCACCTGGACCGGGAATCTGAGCAACAGAGGCTCAAGCCAGATAAAGGACAGACTGATCTCTTCACGGGTTGCTTGGTCTGAGCTAAGGCTGTTACAAACTTGTAACCACAGAAAACCCCTGTGTGGGGTGTCAGGGACTGACCCCTAGCAGAGGCCCGGGTGGCCGTTGCAATGGGGGTGATCTCTGCTAGGTGTATTCGTATGTGTGTTGGTTCTTTTATTGTTTTTAATATCACAGGGGCTGACTTTCATTCTTCTGGGTGGCTGTTCCACCCGAAAGATGAGGGGGTGAGGCTATGAGTCACATGTGTGTGTGTGTGTGGGGGGGGAATGGAACTTTCCCTCTTGGGTACAGGACCAGCCCCACCCACCACAATATGGGGCTTGGCTGGACCCAGACCTTGCCCTAGGTGACCATGGTGTGCTCGGGAGGTAGGGGGGCTCCTGCCCATGTGGCTTGTCCTTACCCAGCTCTCACTAAACAGGCCTGGGGGCAACTCTCCTGGGCGCGGGAGTCTCACTCTGGACTGGATGGATGGATGGGGTGTGTGGTCTCTGCTCAGCCACAGACTAGACTCTAGTCTGAGTTCACAGAGCCTGGGTCCTGCTGGTCCTTCCTGGCCCTGAGCTCTCTAGCCTGGGAGCAAGGACCCAGCATAGCAGCAGCACTGCAGCCCCCTCCCACACCTTGGTGGCTGGCTGGGCCCCATTCTCCCCCAGGGCTGGGGCTGCCACCCCATGGTCTGAGCCAACTCTAACTTTTTTGCTGCCCCAAGCAAAAAAAGAGCACAACCCCGACGTAACACCCCTTCCCACAAGCGCCAGGCCGCTGAACGCCCACCCCCCCCGAACGCAGCGCCACCAAAAGCCCTGAGCGCCACACCAGCCCCTGCCCCCCTGAGCGCCACGCCGCTGAAACGCGCCCCCCGGCTGAAACAACAAACAAACAAAAAACCCCCTCCAGCGCTGCCCCGCCAAGCCAAACCCAAAACTCGAGCACCACCCCACCCCAAGGTGCCGCCCCAAGCACGTGCTTGGTCAGCTGGTGCCTGGAGCCAGCCCTGGCCGTGAAACAGTTACAGGCCTTGCAAAGGATCCGTCCCTGCTCAGAGGAGGGAGGCAGCTAGCTCCTCTCGGAGCAACTGGCACAGAGCAGGGAGGTGGCACTGCCCACGGTCACACACATTGTGGCGGCAACAAAAACCCCCAAAGAGACTTTTCTCCAAAGTGAAGTCAGGATGAAGCCATAGCAACCCCAGGTGCCTGTGCCGAGCTTCAATTCCCCTCAGGACACGGGGCTCGGTGCCTGCCCACTGCAGACACCCCACAGCGCCTTGAGAACGTCACGGGTTTATTTTCACTTTGTAACAAAACATTTTAGAAAATTCATTCGAAGCTGCTCCCCCCAACCCGCAGCCTCTCCATCCCTCCAGCCAGCCCCTCCCCCATTTCCCACAAGCCTGCATTGAGTGCTGGCATCCCTCTGCTTCTGTGCCCCCGCCCTGGCACAGCTGGGCAGCTGCAGGGCGGGTTTTGGCTTGGCTGGGCCACACGGCAGGGCCCGGTGAGTTGGGGCAGCAGATCGGGCAGCACCAGCCAGCCGAAGAGGAGAAAAAAAGGGGGTCAGGCACTGCCTGGGCACAGCCTCCATCCCCAAAGCCCCCACCCTGCAGGAAGCTCTGTCCCCATGTTGCTACGTGGGGCTGGAGAAACCGTGAGTGCTGGCAGCAGTTTCACTCACACTCAGTGCCTGGATGGGTCCAGCCACCCCCATTCCTGGGCAGTGGGCGGGGAGTGGCCATGCAAGAGTGCACCCTCTGGTCAGGGCCAGGCCAGGCCCATCCCAGCACGAGTGGTGTGGGAGGCACCGGCTGCCGGTGATGTCCTGGCGGAGGGGATGTCACTCAGCAGCATGCACCCGCTGGTGCAGCAGGAGGTTGGAGCTGCGGGTGTAGCCACGCCCGCACTGCCCACAGCAGAAGGGGCGCTCCCCGGCATGGGAGCGCTGGTGGCGAAGCAGGGCCGAGTGGTGGCGGAAGCAGCGCCCGCAGCGGGGGCACTCGTGAGGTTTCTCGCCCGTGTGCTGCCGGCGGTGCTCCACCAGGCTGGCCAGCTGGGCAAAGCGCTTCCCGCACTCAGCACAGGTGTGGGGCTGGGCGTCCGTGTGGCCTCGCTGGTGCCGCAGGAGGTTGGCCCGGTCGGCGAAGGCCTGGCCACAGTCAGGACAGGTGTGGGGGCGCTGGCCAGCATGGGCACTGCGCTGGTGCTGGCGCAGGTAGGAGCTCTGCGTGTAGCTGCGCCCGCACTCCTCACAGCGATGGGGGCGCTCGCCCGTGTGCACCAGCTGGTGCCGCAGCAAAGTGGCGCTCAGGGCAAAGGCCCTGCCGCAGACTGGGCAGGGGAAGGGGCGCTCGCCCGTGTGTACCAGCCGGTGCCGGAGCAGGTGGGCACAGTGGCGGAAGCGGCGGGGGCAGTCGGGGCAGGCGTGGGGCTGTTCGACACGGTGCGTCCGCAAGTGCCGCACCAACGTGCAGCGCAGCCCGAAGCTCTTGCCGCAGTAAGTGCAGGCATGGGGGCGCGGGCCGGGGTGGGCACCCTGCTGGTGCTGCGTCAGGTGGGCACTCTGCCGGAAACTCTGCCCGCACTCCCCGCAGCGGTAGGGACGCTCGCTGGTGTGCACGCGCTGATGCACCAGCAGCGCCGAGCTGCTGGCAAAGGCCTTGCCGCACGCCAGACAGGGGAAGGGACGCTCGCCCGTGTGCGTCCGTTGGTGCGCAGCCAGTGCTGCGCCGTCGCAAAAGCCTTTGCTGCAGGTGGTGCAGACGTACGGCCTCTCGCTCGCATGCCGTAGCTGGTGCCTGGTCAGCATGGCACTCTGCCGGAAGCTCTTCCCACAGTCGCCGCATTTAAAGGGCCACCTGATGGTGGGGTCTCTGTGCCGCGCCAGCTCTGCATCAGTGCTACCTCCCGGCACTGCCTCCTCCACCCTTGCACCGCCTCCGGGCGCCGCTTCCTCAGCCCCTGCAGCAGGGTCTTTGGGCCACGCTCCCTCCACCGGCTCCACATCAGTGCTGGTGCCGCCCCTTCCCGGTGCCGCATCCTCTGCCCTGGCCATGCTCGCCAGCCCCTCACCTGCAGGAAGAAACGGGCAATCAGGCCTGAGCCGTCCCCATGGGAGGCCAGGGCCTCAGCTACGGCAGTCAGAGCCTGAGGCCCCGCCCACCTGGCCCCACCCCTCCCCAGAGAGGGTTTCCGAGCTGGGACTGAAGGGGGCGGTCACGCCTCTTGCAGTTTTTTCAGGCTGCTGCTGACTCAGGCAGGCGTCAGCACCACCCAGCTCACGTTCACAGGCCTTTCTTCGGCTCTGTGTGGGCTGGAAATATTATTGGCTTTTTCAGTGAGAGCCAAGACCTGGCTCTCATATGGCTCTGGGGGCCTTGGCGCAGGTGGTGGGATGGTTGCCAGGTGCACATAGACCAGGGAGAGGGTGGTGACAACCTCGGAGAGAAGCTGGGCCAGGAGGGCTTGCAGGGGTGGCTGTGGGGGTCCCAGCTGCCCCCACCCCTCTCAGCTGGGCTTATTTATCCCTCACCTATTTGGGGGCTTGGACAGCTCTTGTCATCCTCGCCTTTGCTGAGATCTGGGACCTGCAGCTCTTCCCCTCGCTCCATCCACTATCAGGATCGAGGCCTTGCTGGGAGAGATCAGAGCAGGTGGGATCCAGGTAAATACCCACCCGGCTCGGCGTTCATCTGCCACTTGGGGCTGGCACGGACGGGACAGCCAGGAAACACCCGTGGAAACACAGGAGAGTCAATTCAGACACAAACAATCAGAGTGGAGGGGAAACGATCCCAGGGCTCCCTGAGCCATAGTGCCAGTGTGGCCCACAGCCGTTCGCTAACACAGGGGTAGAAAAGCCCCTTGAATCAAACTGGCTCCAGGCAGCGCCAGGACTGAACCTCTGAACGGGACGGGTGGGAAACAGCTGGCCTGGCTACGGCCACCCTGTGTGGTGAACACCAACTCCGTGCAAAAGAGCAAGCCAGGGAAATGCCAGTTACCTCAGCCCACATCCCGTGAGCCAACGGCCCCACCGGGGACCCCACTGCATGGGGCAGAGCCAGCGATCCCCGCGGTCACAAGGGGGAGGCAGAGATGCCTGCACTTTCCAGAGCAGACTGTGTATTCAGGCTCTGCAGGGCCTTCCCGAAAGAGCCCTCAACCAGCCCCAGAGCACAAGACCTGGCCACCAGAGCTCTACAGGGAACGGCTCTGTGGTCTTCTGAGCCACAGGGCCCTGAGTGTGCTCCTGTTGGAAACGTGACAGCATCACCCCACTGGATTCAATCTAGCGCCTGACACTAATGAGGAAAACCCCCTCACTTCACAGCACGCCCAGGGACCCTGCTCTGCCACCCCCGCCGCTGGGGCGGCACCTCAACTCCTTGGCACAAGGAGCGCCTTCGTTCTGTGCTCGTGCAGGGCCCGGTGCCGTAAGGCCTGATCTCCAAACGGCTCTACTGCCAGCCAAAGAGCAATCACCAGCTGGTGCTGTCATCGCAAAGCAGCACCTCGCCTGACTCCTCCTCATCATAGGCTTGGAAAGGACCTTGAGAGGTCATCGAGTCCAGTCCCCTGCACTCGTAGCAGGACTTGGCATTATCCCTGACAGGTGTTTCTCTAACCTGCTCCTAGAAATTACCAATGATGGAGATTCCACAGCCTCCCTAGGCAATTTATTCCAGTGCTTAACCACCCTGACAGGAAGTTTTTCCCAATGTCCAACCTAAACTGCCCTTGCTGCAAATTAAGCCCATTGCTTCTTTATCCTCAGAGATTAACGAGAACAATTTACCTCCCTCGTCAGAGTAACAACATTTTTATGTACTGTCAGCATGTCCCCTCTCTGTCTTTTCTTCTCCAGACTAAACAAACCCAGTTTTTTCACTCTTCCCTCATAAGTCATGTTTTTTAGACCTTTAATCATTTTTGTTGCTCTTCTCTGGATTTTCTCCAATTTGTCCACATCTTTCCTGAAATGTGGTGCCCAGAGCTGAACACAGTATCCAGCTGAGGGCCTATCAATGTGGAGTAAAGCAGCAGAATTGCTTCTTGTGTCTTGCTTACAACGCTCCTGCTAATACATCCGGAAATAATGTTTGCTTTTTTTGGCAACAGTGTTACCCTGTTGACTCATATTTAGTTGGTGATCCACTCTGACTGTCAGACCCCTTTCCGCAGTTCTCCTTTCTAGGTAGTCATTTCCCAGTTTGTACGTGTGCAACTGATTGTTCCTTCCTATGTGGAGTACTTTGCATTTGTCCGTATTGAATTTCATCCTGTTTACTTCAGACCATTTTTCCAGTTTGTCCAGACCATTCTGAATTTTAATCCTATCCTCCACAGGACTTGCAACCCCTCCCAGTTTGGTATCGTCTACAACCTTTATAAGTGTGCTCTCTACGCCATTATCTGAATCACTGAAGATATTGAACAGATCCAGACAGAACCCTAACCCAGAACTGATCCCTTTGGGACCCTCACTCGTTATAGCCTTCCAGCAAGACTGTGAACCACTGATAACTACTCTCTGAGAATGATTTTCCAACCAGTTCTGCAACCACCTTATGGTAGCTCAGAGTGGATAAAAATCTATTATTAAAAAAAAAATCAGATTTTTTTGATAAAATGCTTTTTTGAGAAAAAATCCTGTTTAATGATAGTTTTAATTAAGATACATTATAGCTCAAAGATCTCTCATCATGCAATAGGGATTATAAATTCTAATCCTATAGTATGAGACAATATATTCATGTCATGTTTAAGAAAAGTTTTGTAAATGAGTTCCAATAGTTCACTGATTAAGGACAGAATCTTATGGGGTTCCAGGGGCTTCTGTATAGATTATTTAGGTTAATCTTGCTATCTACCCAATGGGACTCAGTGCTCAGCCTAGAAGATACCATCAGAGATGCTTAGCTTTGCAGTTCTCCAAATTTGGATTTGTGTCTCCAGAGATAACAGGCTTGAATAGATCTGCACAAGGAGAAGTTGTCTGGAGATAAATGTGAGAACGGAGGAACAGGTAGTAGAAAGAAAAGTGAAACTGTTTGAGCAGCATATTCCAGAAGCCTTGAGGTCTTTCTAAGTGTATCCTTCATTGCTTTGAGATCTACCATACCATTCTCTCACTAGAGGGGAAAACCTATAATGGCAGCAGGCCATAAAAGAGATCCAGTTTGGGAATATTTTAATGAAGTTCTGCTACCTGTGGGTAGGACAGATATGGGTGCAAAATGCAAACAGTGCAACAAAGAAATGCAAGGCCTCATTGACCGAATGAAACATCATGAGAAGCGTTCCTTCTCAGGAGGAAGCTGCCTTGAAGATGACGAAAGCAACATGTCTGAACATGCAGGATCTTGAGGTTGGTAAAATTTTTATTTCATACTTCTTTCTTAAGGGCTGCCTGTCTTCCTTCTGGACTATTCTTGAATTCTCATGTTTGAGCAAAAAATATAGTTGTTACCCTACGGTACTATCCTTTTAGATGCAGTTGTGATAAAAAAATAAATAGCTGAAATAGGCAGATCTTCCTTCACTTTTAAACTAGTACTGAGTGTCAGTGAATGCAACGAGTAATACAAAATGAGCAGTACGGTAATAAATAACTGCATTGCCTTATTTCATCTAGGAGAATCCATCCTCAACATACAGGATTCTGAAGACTATCCACCTTCAAGATCACCATCATTTTCTAGAGTTTCAGAGTTATCTGCCAATGACAGTGTTTCAGTCACATCATGTATGTCACATAGCCACAGTAGATCACCTGTAGCAAAAAGAAAAAAAAATCTCCATCACCCAGAAAGAATCATAGATAAGTTTGTGATAAGAACCAGCAGATTACAAGAAGAGGTAATTGATGAAAAAATTGCCAGGCTTGTTTATGCAACAGACTCTCCTTTCCGTATGATTGAGAACCCACACTTCATTAACATGGCTCAGTCATTAAGACCAGGATACAGTCCACCAAACAGAGCAGATGTCGCAGGCAAATTGCTCGATAAAATGTATGAAAGAGAAATTGAGTAGTGTGCAAAAGGTCTAGGAGGTGAAATTGTTAACCTGAGTCTTGATGGGTGGAGCAATGTCCACAATGATCCTGTTGTATGAGCTTGTGTGACGACAGAAGAAGGGAATGTCTTCCTTACAGAAACAATTGATACATCAGGAAATGCACACACAGCAGAATACGTACAAGAAGTAGCAGTAAAAGCTATAACAAACTGTAAAAAAAATTTCAAGTGTCTAGAAGCAGTTTGGTCACAGACAATGCTGCTAATATAGCCAAGATGAGAAGAAGTTATTTAGAAGAGAGTCCGAAGTTAATAACATACGGTTGCAGTGCTCATTTGATGCACCTCCTTAGCCAAAGACTTCATTGCTCCAGAAATCAAGGCTAATATCGAAATTGCAAAATACTTCCATAACAACCACTTTGCAGCAGCTGCTCTGAAAAAAGTGGGAGGAACCGAGCTAACTCTCCCACAAGACGTGCGATGGAACTCAGGAGTGGACTGTTTTGAGCACTATATCAAGAACTGGCCTAATCGGATGACAGTTTGTGAAGAAAATCATGAAAAAACAGATGGCACCGTCACAGCCAAGGTTTGGAAGGAACTGAGTGAGACCTTAAAAAGAGACCTGTGGCACCTTATAGACTAACAGACGTTTTGGAGCATGAGCTTTCGTGGGTGAATACCCACTTCCTCAGATGCATGTAATGGAAATATCCAGGGGCAGGTATATATATGTGAGCTAGCAAGCAAGCTAGAGATAACGAGGTCAGTTCAATAATAATAATAATAATAATAACCAGACTTCAAAGAGAAACTGCTGAGCTTCAGTTCATCTGCAAATTTGACACCATCAGCTCAGGATTGAACAAAGACTGTGAATGGCTTGCCAATTACAGAACCAGTTTCTCCTCTCTTGGTTTTCACACCTCAACTGCTAGAACAGGGCCTCATCCTCCCTGATTGAACTGACCTCGTTATCTCTAGCTTGCTTGCTAGCTCACATATATATACCTGCCCCTGGATATTTCCATTACATGCATCTGAGGAAGTGGGTATTCACCCACGAAAGCTCATGCTCCAAAACGTCTGTTAGTCTATAAGGTGCCACAGGATTCTTTGCTGCTTTTACAGATCCAGACTAACACGGCTACCCTCTGATACTTAAAAAGAGAAATATGCAATGACAGAGTTAAATTACAAGCATTAAAAAAATCATATGGGACAGGCACCATCTCCAGCTCATTTTCTTGCAAATATTCTCAATACTTGGTACCAGGGTCAAACCTTAACTGCTGAAGAAGAGGAGTTGGCTATGACATGGACATGCAGCGATCATCCCTCCATAATGCCAACTAGAATAAACTTCATAGCTAAGGGTAAGCCATTCAAGAAATACATGTTTGCTGATGTTTTCAAGAAAGTCACACCAGTGAACCAGTGGAAGTCACTTAAGTACTTGGATCTGGAGATTGCTGAAGTAATAATCTCACTTTTAACAGCAGTAGCTTCTTCTTCTGTCGGTGTAGAAAGACTATTTTCTTCATTTGAACTAATTCATTCCAAATTGAGAAATTGTTTGGAACCTGACAAAGCAGGAAAGCTTATTTTTCTTTTCCAGAATATGAACAAACAGGAAAAATGAAGGTTAAGATGACTGAGTTATCTGCAGAAGCCAGTATTTTAAGTTTCTCATGTTGACCCTGTAAGACAGTCGATTTAATTTTTTTTAAATTTCATTTAACTAATTTTAGTGGAAAACAATTTTAAAAAACTTGAATGTTTAAATTTAAAAATTCATAGGCTTGTTTTGTTAAAATATTATATGTTTGCTGTTGAAGAGAAAAATCCAGAATACAGAACATTGTTATTTTAGTTAAATAAAACAATTAAATGTTTGTCTGGTGATGTTCTCCTCCTAATACAGCATGACAAGAAAATCCTCCAAATATTAATGATTAACCTGTTGAATTGGAGATAGTTCACCTCCCAATGACTTCATAAATATCTGCTTCAATTACCTTTGGTAAACGAACTAACCAAAACAAACATTTCCTGATATAGCTGTAAAACTAATCTGAAAAGTTTTCAAAATAAATCACTGTTTAAAAATGTATAGTGTGTACCTTCTAAAAATGAAACCTACATCTACCTCCCAGTTGTGAAGAATATGTATTAAGGTTATAACAACCAACAAGAATGCACTTTTATGTAGAAATCTATTATTTAAATCACTAGTCAGGAAGACTTGATTTAAACCATGAATTAAATCATGATTTAAATCAATTTAATATAAATCAAATCCACCCTGCACCCTCATAGAGCCCTGCACAGAAAGCACCCAACCCCCCACCACACACACCCCTGCACAGATACGGATCCCCCCTTTCCCCCACAGAGCCCTGCACAGAAAACACCCAACCCCAAACAGCCCTGCAGACACATATCCCCCCTTTCCCCCACAGAGCCCTGCACAGAAAGCACCCAATCCCCCACCATACACACCCTGCACAGACACCGATCCCCCCCACAGACAGAGCAGCCATACACACTCGGCACAGACACCGATCCCCCCCACAGACAGAGCAGCCATGCACACCCTGCACAGACACCGATCGCCCCCCCAGACAGAGCAGCCATACACACCCGGCACAGACACCGATCGCCCCCCCAGAGCAGCCATACACACCCGGCACAGACACCGATCGCCCCCCCAGACAGAGCAGCCATGCACACCCTGCACAGACACCGATCGCCCCTCCAGACAGAGCAGCCATGCACACCCTGCACAGACACCGATCCCCCCCACAGAGCAGCCATACACACCCGGCACAGACACCGATCGCCCCCCCAGACAGAGCAGCCATACACACCCTGCACAGACACCGATCCCCCCCACAGAGCAGCCATACACACCCGGCACAGACACCGATCGCCCCCCCAGACAGAGCAGCCATGCACACCCGGCACAGACACCGATCGCCCCCCCAGACAGAGCAGCCATGCACACCCTGCACAGACACCGATCGCCCCTCCAGACAGAGCAGCCATACACACCCGGCACAGACACCGATCGCCCCCCCAGAGCAGCCATACACACCCGGCACAGACACCGATCGCCCTCCCAGACAGAGCAGCCATGCACACTCTGCACAGACACCGATCGCCCCCCCAGAGCAGCCATGCACACCCTGCACAGACACCGATCGCCCCCCCAGAGCAGCCATACACACCCTGCACAGACACCGATCGCCCCCCACAGACAGAGCAGCCATACACACCCTGCACAGACACCGATCCCCCCCACAGACAGAGCAGCCATGCACACCCTGCACAGACACCGATCACACACTCCCCCCGACCCCTGCACAGACACAGGATATTCCCCCCAGCGCACCATACCAGCTGTCCCGGACCTGGCTGGGGGCGAGGCAGATCCCGCGGGCTGCAGCTCTGCATCCCCGGTGCAATGACCTGACCGAGGGGGGGACGGACCCAGCTGGCTGCAGCGAGCCCAGAGCTGCCCTGGAAGGGGCTGGGAGCCGCTTGGCTACCAGCCCCGCCCCGCTTCCGGTCCCTCCTGCGCTCCCGGCCCCCAAAGGACCGGCCTTTACCGTGCTCCGGCCGCAGCCCGCGCCCTCCACCCCCCTCGGCTCCAGCATGGCCTCAGCTGTTTACCAGGGGCCTCGCCCGCGGGCCGCGGCGCTGCAGCGTGGGGACACCTAGCGGCCGCAGGCGGCAGTGCCGGGGCAGGGCTCCTGCCTCTCCCCGCGGGACTGGCTGCGCTCACGTGGGCTTTGCCCCGCTTCTGAACCTCCCCTGCCAATCATCGTCTGGCCAGGCCCAGCTCCTAGGGAAAGTCACTGCTAGTTACAGATGTCAGGGCAAGAGCCCCTGTTCAGACAGGTCACCAGCGTCCCAGACTGGCCTGCACTGCAAAGCCAGCGGCCTCATTAACTGCCTGTTGATGCCAATACTCCACAGAGCAGTGTGTGGCTGGTGGGACGTGACAAACTGCCACCCCACGTAGCATCATAGATGATTAGGGCTGGATGAGACCTCAGGAGGTCATCATCTAGCCCTAGGTCTCACGGTCCTCCTGCCTTTCGGATAGAGCCTGACCCCTTTGCAGAGGCACCCAAGGGAATTAAATTATCTGGGCAAGATCACACCCTTAGGGTCGGGACCTTTGAAAAGCCCAGCTTGGAAAATTTTTGGGATTGTGAAAAATGCCTGTATATTTAGGTTGTAAAGCAGCAACCCTGTGTTCAAATCACTCCACATTTCCCAGGAAAATTGCAGCCTAGATCCAGCCTTGAGGCTGATCTGAGTTTTTTGTTTCCAGCCCTACGTTTCTATGATTCTAAGTAGCTTCACATTGTTTTTGAAGTAATATGATGATAAAACAGCCGTATGGTGGGCTAACATAAGAGGCATATCTGGGGGCTGTTGTACTAATGGCTTGATACCATGTCTGTGGTCAGTATCTAGACACATCCACTCACATATATATAAACACCGTTTTCCCAGGAGCAGGAATGTTTACATTTACAGGAGATAATATATATGGAGATATACCTATCTCACGGAGCTGGAAGGGACCCTGAAGGGTCATTGAGTCCAGCCCCCTGCCTTCACTAGTAGTACCAAGTACTGATTTTTGCCCCCAATCCCTAGTGGCCCCTCAAGGATTGAACTTACAACCCTGGGTTTAGCAGCCCAATGCTCAGTGTTACCCTTGTTCTCCTGACCAAACCCTCCCCAACCCAACATCTGGTCTCACTCATTCAACGTCCAGTGAAAGTGTCTGCCAGACCCAGGCGTCTCCTTTCCGGCTTTTCCAAAATTGCTGACTCATGTTGCTGGCAGCTGCTGCTACGTTCCACTCCACTTCACAGATACAGACTAACAGGACTGCTACTCTGAATCCACTTCAACGCAGTGTGACCACATCTCTGCACAACTCAATGAGCTGGGTCTTTAGTTTGTTTCTAAGGTGCTTAGGGATCTTTAGGGAGAGTAAGGGAGCTAATTAAATGGAAGACCATGAATTTACTGATAGCCAATCTGGATGTGTGCATTGGTAAGGGGAGCTGTGAATGAAAAGAGGAATCCCCAGGCTTAGCACACTAACCCCAGACTGCTCTATCTGAAATTCCAGGTGTGGAAGAAGCTGTGAAAGGGGAGAAATTCGGGGTCCGAGTCTCTGCAGCTGATTACAACCAACTGTGCTGACTCTGCCTCAGAGGAGCCCAGGACTCACTCCCCAGGGCCTCACAGAAAGATAGGGGAGAAACAGCTGTTGGAGCAGCCTCTCAGAGGCAATGGAAACTAGAGGGATCAGGAGACGCGTCCAGTGAAGGGAGACTACAAGAGGATCTGGAATGGCAAAGACCCAGAGCCAGGCCTGCGTGTGAGGCTGACCCATTATGGAGCTACAGCAATCGCTTGAAGGTCAATTTGCAGCTGAATTCAGATTTCATTGTTAGCCTGATTTACTCTCCTTTTCAGGGCCATCCACAGGACTTATGGGGCCCCTATACCCCACGTTCACGTGTGGTTTAGATAAGGGGAGTCTTTTGAAGGATGTATTTAAAAAACGATATGGCTGAAAATCCAAGCATTTAAGGCGAAAGATGAATACTCAGATTGCACATCTAAAAATCTATGCAAGGATTTTGTAAAGAAGTGATTTTACTTTTGGCGGGGGGGGGGTGCTCCATCTCCACCCCAAAGCCCCACCTCGCTCCACCTCTTCCCATCCCAGCCCCCAGTGCCCTACCTTCACTCCGCCTCTTTTTTCTTCATAGTGTCTCACTATAAGAATAAATGCTTGCTTATAAAGGGCTGTGGGGTAACTTACAACTGCTGGCAATTACAGCTGTTCCGAGCCTTTGGAGAGACACCGAGGTGCAGCCACTAGCCTGTTTAGGCCGTCTGGCTTGCTGGGGGAATGTCATACTGTAAGGCAGGGAACGGTGGAGCTTGGAAAAACCCTGGTTGGGAGGGAGAGAGATGTGGGGCTCTGCCCAAGAGAGGTGATGGCTGAGGAGCCAGGAGCCTAGAACGCGTGTCCTCGAGGGACCACAGAGGAGGAATATAGTTGCAGTTGCCCTGGACTGTGAGAGTCCCATGTTCCCAAAGCAGAGGAGAATAAGGCCACATGATTCTTTATTTGGCCAAGGGGGAAGATCCAGACTCTCACTTTCCATGTAATGGCCTTATAGCGGAGAAGGAAGGTTTGCAAAGGAAGCAGATCAGTAGCACATAATCCTGTACAGCATGTGCAGCTGGCAGAGAACCAAGGAAAACAGACTGTGGTAGAGGAAAGAATGCAAGGAGAAAAAAACACAACTCCCGAACTAGAGGAGAAAGAAAACCAGACAAAAACCAAACAGATGAGAACACAAAATGTTTTTAAAAAATGATTTTTTTTTAAAATGCATCAGATGAAGTGGGTTCCAGCCCACAAAAGCTTATACCCAAAGAAACGTGTTAATCTCTAAGGTGCCACAAGGACTCCTGGTTGTTTCTGCTGATGCAGACTAACACAGCTGCCACTCTGAAACCTGTCAACATTTTTTTGTAAGTGAAAAAAAATATGCATCAAAATTATACAGAAATAAAAGCCTATTTCAAAGAACCTTGCAGATGGACTTTGGATTCACACCCACTGGTTTAACTGGAACTTACGACCTGTGCCTACCCATCATCACGCTCACTTTGTATCTCAGCTCTACCCCGTTTCATCGGCTTGGGCTGTAAGTTCCTCAGGCCAAGGACAGCGCCCACCATAGGTAGGGCCCTACCAAATTCACGGTCATGAAAAATGCGTCACGGGCTGTGAAATCTGTTTTCCCTCTGTAAAAGCTGGTCTTTTGTGTGCTTTTATTCTGCATTATACAGATTTCACAGGGGAGACGACTGCTTCTCAAATTGGGGGTCCTGACCCAAAAGGGTTTGTAGGGGGATTGCAAGGTTATTTTAGGGGGGTCGAGGTATTGCCACCTTTACTTCAGTGCTGCTGCCTTCAGAGCTAGGTGGCCAGAGAGGGAATTTGGTAAGGCCCTAAGCATAGTGGGGGTCAGGTGTGGCACAGTCAAATATAGTGATTGTACCCTCTGAAGGATAAACAGCAGCAACTTTTCTTTAGTCACATTGATGGATTTAAAGTGTAGGGTGCCAGCAGTTGGATCACAGGCACTGATTTTTGTTTTTCCCAGTGGGGGCTTCACTCCTGCTTCACCCTCCCTCCACCTCTTCCCTCCCCCGAGGTCCCTCCTGCCCACCCGCCACTTGCTCCTCCCCTGAGCGCCTCCTGCTAGCCGCTTGCGGATCCACAGCCAGCCCTACAGGTTCCGGAACAGCTGATCTGTGGCCAGCCAGGGAGCCATGGAGCCACTGTAGCTGGCGGGTGCTAAGCGCCCCCTATTTTTTTCCCCATGGGTGCTTCAGCCCCAGAGCATCCACGGATTTGGTGCCTATGAGCTGGACCTAGGTACAGAGAATCCCCGCTGCAACAGTTTTCCCTCTGACAGCTTGCAGACCGCAAGGACATGGAATTGAGAGTCTGTCTGATGCTTCAGAATTTGCCGAAATCTTGGTACCCCCACTAAGGAAAAAGCAGATGCTGAGAGGCTCTGGCCCACCTTCACTTGCACAGAAACAAGATACAGCACGTTACTAGCACCTCCACCCCCCTGCTACCTTAAAAACATAAAGTGCATTTTAAAAAAAATATCGAGTTTGATCTAAATTGATATAAATACATTCAGTAGAAAAGTCAGGGAAGGGGGTGCGTGTGCCCCTGTGCATAGAGTAGCACTTCAGCTACTTGTTTTGTTGTGTATCTGACACACCAGTGGAGGAGATGGCTCAGGGTGGACACAGCCAGCTGGTTACTTCTGGCAGCAGGCAGTGCTCCACCCCTGCCGCGAAACCTTCTGCTGTGGTAATAGATAACCGTTATGCTCTTCTTGATACAGGAGAGAAGGAATCACCCCCAACAGTTAAGGAGGCAAAGCCTCGTACCCCTAAGGCTGGGAGGTCTGCTGCCACCACTGATAATAAGAAACGTAGGGTAGTGGTGGTTGGAGACTCTCTGCTGAGGGGGACGGAGACGCCCATCTGTCGCCCTGATCGTTCATCCCGGGAGGTATGCTGCCTGCCAGGGGCCCATATCCGAGATGTTACAGAGGCATTGTCGAAGATTATCCGGCCTTCTGACTACTACCCCATGCTACTCATCCATGTGGGCACAAATGATACTGTGAGGTGTGACACTGAGCAGATCAAGAGTGACTACAGGGCTCTGGGAGTACGAGTTAAGGAGTTTGGAGCCAGGTGGTATTCTCTTCGATTCTTCCTGTCGAAGGTAGGGGCCCGGGCAGAGACAGATGCATCGTGGAGGTGAACGCCTGACTGCGAAGATGGTGTCGCCAGGAGGGCTTTGGCTTCCTCGACCACGGGATGCTAGTCGAGGAAGGACTGCTAGGCACAGATAGTGTTCACCTTTCGAAGAGGGGAAAGCCCTTATTTGCGCACAGACTGGCTAACCTAGTAAGGAGGGCTTTAAACTAGGTTCGATGGGGACAGGTGAGCAAAGCCCACAGGTAAGTGGGGAACAAGACCTGGGAGATGGGTTGGAAACAGGAGGGAGCACGGGCTATAATGGCAGAGAGAAAGGAGGGTCAGGGCAAAGCTGGGAGGCAAGATCAAACCAGTATCTTAGATGCCTATATACAAATGCAAGAAATATGGGTAATAAGCAGGAAGAACTGGAATTGCTAATAAATAAATGCAACTATGACATTGTAGGCATTACTGAAACTTGGTGGGATAATACACACGACTGGAATGTTGGTGTGGATGGGTATAGTTTGCTCAGGAAGGATAGACAGGGGAAAAAGGGAGGAGGTGTTGCCTTATATATTAAAAATGTACACACTTGGACTGAGTAGAGATGGACATAGGAGATGGGAGTGAGAGTCTCTGGGTTAGGCTAAAAGGGGTAAAAAACACGAGTGATGTCGTGCTGGGAGTCTACTACAGGCCACCTAATCAGGTGGAAGAGGTGGATGAGGCTTTTTTCAAACAACTAACAAAATCATCCAAAGCCCAAGATTTGGTGGTGATGGGGGACTTCAACTATCCAGATATATGCTGGGAAAATAACACCGCGGGGCACAGACTATCCAATAAGTTCCTGGACTGCATTGCAGACAACTTTTTATTTCAGAAAGTTGAAAAAGCTACTAGGGGGGAAGCTGCTCTAGACTTGATTTTAACAAATAGGGAAGAACTGGTTGAGAATTTGAAAGTAGAAGGAAGCTTGGGTGAAAGTGATCATGAAATCATAGAGTTTGCAATTCTAAGGAAGGGTAGAAGGGAGTACAGCAAAATAGAGACAATGGATTTCAGGAAGGCGGATTTTGGTAAGCTCAGAGAGCTGATAGGTAAGGTCCCATGGGAATCAAGACTGAGGGGAAAAACAACTGAGGAGAGTTGGCAGTTTTTCAAAGGGACGCTATTAAGGGCCCAAAAGCAAGCTATTCTGATGGTTAGGAAAGATAGAAAATGTGGCAAAAGACCACTTTGGCTTAACCACAAGATCTTGCGTGACCTACAAAATAAAAAGGCGCCATATAAAAAATGGAAACTAGGTCAGATTACAAAGGACGAATATAGGCAAATAACACAGGAATGCAGAGGCAAGATTAGAAAGGCAAAGGCACAAAATGAGCTCAAACTAGCTATGGGAATAAAGGGAAACAAGGAGACTTTTTATCAATACATTAGAAGCAAGAGGAAGACCAAGGACAGGATAGGCCCACTGCTCAGTGACGAGGGGGAAACAGTAACGGGAGACTTGGAAATGGCAGAGATGCTTAATGACTTCTTTGTCTCGGTCTTCACTGAGAAGTCTGAAGGAATATCTAGTATAGTGAATGCTTACGGGAAGAGGGTAGGTTTAGAAGATAAAATAAAAAAAGAGCAAGTAAAAAATCACTTAGAAAAGTTAGATGCCTGCAAGTCACCAGGGCCTGATGAAATGCATCCTAGAATACTCAAGGAGTTAATAGAGGAGGTATCTGAGCCTCTAGCTATTATCTTTGGGAAATCATGGGAGACGGGGGAGATTCCAGAAGACTGGAAGGGGGCAAATATAGTGTCCATCTATAAAAAGGGAAATAAAAACAACCCAGGAAACTACAGACCAGTTAATTTAACTTCTGTGCCAGGGAAGATAATGGAGCAGATAATTAAAGAAATCATCTGCAAACACTTGGAAGGTGGTAAGGTGATAGGGAATAGCCAGCATGGATTTGTAAAGAACAAATCGTGTCAAACTAATCTGATAGCATTCTTTGATAGGATAACGAGCCTTGTGGATAAGGGAGAAGTGGTGGATGTGATATACCTAGACTTTAGTAAGGCATTTGATACGGTCTCACATGATATTCTTATAGATAAACTAGGAAAGTACAATTTAGATGGGGCTACTATAAGGTGGGTGCATAACTGGTTGGATAACCGTACTCAGAGAGTAGTTATTAATGGCTCCCAATCCTGCTGGAAAGGTATAACGAGTGGGGTTCCGCAGGGGTCTGTTTTGGGACCAGCTCTGTTCAATATCTTCATCAACGATTTAGATGTTGGCATAGAAAGTACGCTTATTAAGTTTGCGGACGATACCAAACTGGGAGGGATTGCAACTGCTTTGGAGGACAGGGTCAAAATTCAAAATGATCTGGACAAATTGGAGAAATGGTCTGAGGTAAACAGGATGAAGTTCAATAAAGATAAATGCAAAGTGCTCCACTTAGGAAGGAACAATCAGTTTCACACATACAGAATGGGAGGAGACTGTCTAGGAAGGAGTATGGCAGAAAGAGATCTAGGGGTCATAGTGGACCACAAGCTTAATATGAGTCAACAGTGTGATACTGTTGCAAAAAAAGCAAATGTGATTCTGGGATGCATTAACAAGTGTGTTGTAAACAAGACACGAGAAGTCATTCTTCCGCTTTACCCTGCGCTGGTTAGGCCTCAACTGGAGTATTGTGTCCAGTTCTGGGCACCGCATTTCAAGAAAGATGTGGAGAAACTGGAGAGGGTCCAAAGAAGAGCAACGAGAATAATTAAAGGTCTTGAGAACATGACCTATGAAGGAAGGCTGAAGGAATTGGGTTTGTTTAGTTTGGAAAAGAGAAGACTGAGAGGGGACATGATAGCAGTTTTCAGGTATCTAAAAGGGTGTCATCAGAAGGAGGGAGAAAACTTGTTCACCTTAGCCTCCAATGATAGAACAAGAAGCAATGGGCTTAAACTGCAGCAAGGGAGATTTAGGTTGGTCATCAGGAAAAAGTTCCTAACTGTCAGGGTAGTTAAACACTGGAATAGATTGCCTAGGGAAGTTGTGGAATCTCCATCTCTGGAGATATTTAAGAATAGGTTAGATAAATGTCTATTAGGGATGGTCTAGACAGTATTTGGTCCTGCCATGAGGGCAGGGGACTGGACTTGATGACCTCTCGAGGTCCCTTCCAGTCCTAGAGTCTATGAGTCTATGAGCTGAGCTCTGACATCTCCGCTTGCCCCTGCGCTCCTTTCTCCTCTCTCAGTGTAAGTCCGGCAGGCTTGCTGCAGATCCAGTATCGCACCGTGTCGCACCAAGAAGAGGTAACGGCTTCATCGTTCAGATACGCGCACTCACCCTGTGCTCTGACTTTGAACCTGCATTGCAAGCACCACAGAATTAAAGTCAAGGCTTCGTATTCTATGCAGCACAGCAGACAGAAAGCAAGCGGCTAGGGCCTCTACGTTATGTACACCGTCCACTTTCACTTTTGTATAGTCCAGTTAGTCCAACATCCCTGGTTATGGTTCACATTCAACGCTGCTCTCCAATTTTTAAATTTCACTGTGATGCACAATTTTGGTGCAAAGTTCCAAACATAACTGCATCACAGAAGTTGCCAAGGGAAACTGGGAAGCAGCTAGGGTAGGGACAGCTGGGGCTTTTCTCATGTAGGAAAATACTGGGTTTTGGGACCCAGCGAGCAGCTGAAACGTTTGTCACCGGGAGGGGGTGCATCACCTTTCTCTCTCCCCATTTTGGGGACATGAAGGAGAGGACTACATTTGGGGAAGGGGGTTGAATTTTTCTTTTACAGCGCCAGCAACCCTTGATAGCAACTATCTGCCCCAGGATCTGGGACCTCATCCAGTGGCGATGGGGAAGTCTGCTGTCTTGTTGCTTCTGTTAAAATGGTCAGCAGCAAAACAGTTACGTGTGGATGTTGAAAACAGCCTAGGCCTTGGCTACTCCTGAGAGTTACAGCGCTGGTGGTGGCTTTACAGCGCTGTAACTCACTCCCTGTCCACACTGGCAAGGCACATACAGCGCTATATCTCCCTGGATACAGCGCTGTCTATACTCCACCTGGACGAGACGAATAAAGAGTATAGCTGCTGCTGCAGCGCTGGGGTGCCAGTATAAACAGGGAATAATCTTACTACGCTGTAACTGACCTCTGGAACCTTCCCATAATGCTTTTAAGTAAAGATAACTCTTTGTTTTGTTGTGATGCCTCTGTTTGTTTTGTTGTCAGCTCCAGGCTCCGGGAGCTGCTTATCTAAAAAACAAACCTAGCTACTGTTTGCTGTGAAGGAGCAGAGGCAGGGAGCTCCCTTTGGAATGCCCACAGCTAGTGTTTGCTTGAGGAGAGGGGGAGGGAGGGGGTGGAGGTCCATTGTGGAGTGGCTGCTTATCTGGTCTGTGAGGAAAAAAACAAAGAGGGCTATTTGCTTTCAGCGAACGGGTCAGAACTTGCAAGGCAGCTGCTGACACAGAGTCAGCTCCAAAAATCCACTCTCTCTCTCTCCCCCACGCTCCCTGTCACACTCCACCCCCCTCTTTTGAAAAGCACCTTGCAGCTTGAACGCTGGGATAGCTGCCCATAATGCACCACTCTCAATGCCCGCTGCAGATGCTGCAAATGTGGCCATGACAGGGCACTAGCAGCTGTCAGTGTGGACAGACTGCAGCGCTTTTCCTACTCAGCTGTACGAAGACAGGTTTAACTCCCAGCACTGTACAGCGGCAAGTGTAGCCATACCCTTAAGTAGGGTTGGGTTAAGCCCAGCTGTAATCAGCTGAGCTATGCTATTAAGGCTTGTCTCAGAGCTATCACAACAGCAGTTCTCTCCATTTCCTCAGGGATATGTTTTACTACTCAAAACAGTTCAACATCAAGCAAAGAACTAAACCAGGCCCTGTCTCCAGCAAGCACCTACCTGCTCCCTGCAGTTCTCAGCGGAGCAGTTGCTGGCCTTTAAACTAAGCCTGCAAATCACCGGATCCTCTCTTGTGATCCCTGGCCTCAGCCCCATCAGCTGGGAGTCACATTTGTGGCTAAGCCAATTTCCCTGATAGCCCCCTCCCCCACCCATTAACAAGAAAGAGAACTCACCAGTGATTGAATTCGGTGCCGTTGGTCCATTTCCAGACCTGGCCCGGTTCCCTCCGGAGGCCGATCCAGTGCTCAGAGAGGTCTTTATGGCGCTTAATGAAAGCCTTTCCAAAAGCGGAAGTGAAAGATATTATTCACCACAACCTGCATGCGAGTCTCTCTGTGCTGCTGATGGGGCCTAGTGCAGTCTGCAGCGCTGTTCTAGCTGTCAGCGACAGCAAAGCCTCCTCATTAAGGTTACGGCTGGGGCCTTACCAAAATCACGGCTGTGAAAAACACATCACGGACCGTGAAATCAGACCTCCCCTGTGAAATCTAGCTATGTGAGGGGAGGGGCAGGGCCGGGGGCTACTACCGTGTCCCCATCTCTAGCTGCTAGTCTCCGGGATGGGGAGGGACAGGACTTATTCCTCCCTTGCACAGAGGCTCTCAGGGGAGATCAGATTCCCTCTGGGTACCTCCTCCAGGCGTGGGTGGAAGCTCCAGGGCTTCCTGCAGCCCTAAGAGGTTGCCAGAGCTGGAGGTGGATCTGATCTCTCCTGTGCTGCTGGGAGTGCCCTGCAGCCGGGGGAGGCACCCAGAGATAGGTCTGATCTCCCCCGTCAACTCTTGTCTGCAAGCAGCTGTGTAGGGGAAAAGCAAGTCCTGTCCCTCCCCAGCCCACCCGGGACTAGCAGCTAGGAGCTGGGCTGGGGAGCTATGGGGGTGATCAAACTCACCTCTACGAACCTCCACCTCTGGGGGTGGTGAGAGGAGAGCACGATCAGAAGTAAGGGGCGGGGGCACTGTCATAAACAGATAGCTAAGGGTTAATGTCTCTTTCACCTGAAGCACCTGACCAGAGGACCAATCAGGAAACCAGATTTTTTCAACTTTGGGTGGAGGGAATTTAGTGTCTGTGTCTTTTGTCTGTCTGCCTGCTTTCTCTGAGCTTTGGAGAAGCAGTTTCTACTTTCTAGTCTTCTGTTTCTAAGTGTAAGGACAAAGAGATCAGATAGTAAGTTATATGGTTTCTTTTCTTTGGTATTTGCATGAATATAAGTGCTGGAGTGCTTTGATTTGTATTCTTTTTGAATAAGGCTGTTTATTCAATATTCTTTTAAGCAATTGACCCTGTATTGTATCATCTTAATACAGAGAGCCCATTTGTATGTATTTTTCTTTCTTTTTATATAAAGCTTTCTTTTTATATAAAGCTTTCTTTTAAGACCTGTTGGAGTTTTTCTTTACTTCAGGGAAATTGAGTCACCAGGGAATTGGTGGGAGGAAGAAATCAGGGGAGATCTGTGTGTTGGATTGCTAGCCTGATTTTGCATTCCCTCTGGGGGAATAGGAAAGTACTTTTGTTTCCAGGACTGGGAACAGAGAGGGGGGAAGGGAAAAAGGATTATTTCCCTTTGTTGTGAGACTCAAGGGATTTGGGTCTTGGGGTCCCCAGGGAAGGTTTTTCAGGGGGACCAGAGTGCCCCAAAACACTCTAATTTTTTGGGTGGTGGCAGCAAGTACCAGGTCCAAGCTGGTAACTAAGCTTGGAGGTTTTCATGCTAACCCCCATATTTTGGACGCTAAGGTCCAAATCTGGGACTAAGGTTATGATATGGTGTGGCAGCGGTGGGATCTAGACAGAATCCAGAAGCCAGTAGGAATATTATATTTTTCTTTTCTCTGCTAAGGGCTTTTTAGCAGAGAGAAACAGTTTGGTTTTAAAAGGGAACTAGAGAGAATTTTTTTTTCTGCTCTCTCTGGCAGTTTGTGGCTTGCATGTTAAGCAAGAAGCCATTACCAGACTGTTAAGGGTCTTTTGTCATGCAATAGCCCTCCCATTAGGAGGCAAGTACCAGCACTATATAAATGCAAATAAAGTGGTTTTTCAGGTTTACTTAACATTGAAGATTAGCTAAAGGCACTGTTGCTAGGCAGACTTCAGGAGGCAACAGAGAACCTGCAGTTCAGAAGATAAACACCGGAGGGCACCCCAACACAAGAAAACAGGAATCATGACTTCTAAGGCAAAAATTGAGGCCAAAGAACAAATCAAAGAAGCTGAACACAGGTGACAACTGGAAATAAAACAAAAAGAGACGGAGATGAAAGAAAAGGAAGAAAGCATCAAACTGGCAGCCTTCCAAAGAGAACAGACAGCCCAAGAGGCAGCACACAAAAGAAAACTAGAAGAAGAAGAGGTGGCCTACCGAAGGAAACAAGCAGAAGAAGAGGCGGCCCACCGCCGAGACATGGAAAAACACCAAAAAGAAATGGAAAAACAACAAAAAGACATGGAAAAACAACAAAAAGAGAATGAAGAGAAGGAAAAACAGAGAAAACATGAACTGGAGTTGGCCAAAGCTGGGCTGCATGTGCCAGCCAACCCTAACAACCCGGCGCCAATTATTGCTCCACAGCACAGGAAATTTCCCACCTACAAGGCAGGTGATGACACCGAGGCCTTCTTGGAAAATTTTGAAAGAGCCTGTCTTGGGTACAGCATTCCCGAAGACCAGTACATGGTAGAATTGAGGTCACAGCTCAGTGGACCTTTAGCAGAGGTGGCAGCTGAAATGCCTAAGCAGCAAATGAATGACTATAAACTTTTTCAAACCAAGGCCAGATACAGAATGGGGATAACCCCAGATCATGCCCGTCGGCGCTTCAGAACCCAAAAGTGGAAACCAGAGGTGTCATTTCCCAAACACGCCTACTACATTGCAAAAAACTATGAGGCCTGGATAACAGGAAACAACGTTCAAACCTTGGAAGAACTGCACCTCCTCATACAAATGGAGCAGTTCTTGGATGGTGTTCCTGAAGACATCACACGGTACATACAAGATGGAAATCCCAAAGATATCGCTGAGGCGGGGGAGATTGGAGCCAAATGGATGGAACTGGCAGAAAGCAAGAAAGCTACTGTCAAGGGGAACGATTACCCCAGGGGGCACACAGACCATAAACCCTACAACCGAGGACAGCCAAAGACCCCACATACCCCCCAAGTAAAGCCACAGATACCCTACCCTTCAACCTCACCAGTCTCCAGTAACTCACCTCGGCCCAGTGACCCATCAGATGGAAGATGCTTTAAGTGTAATGAACTGGGACATATCAAGGCCAACTGTCCCAAGAACACCATGCGAGTGCAATTCATTACACCACCATCACCCCAAAGATCCCCAGGCCCGGATGCCTCTCAAATACCCTTGGAGCGAAGGGAAAATTTGAGAGTGGGCGGAAAGAAGGTTACTGCGTGGAGAGACACGGGGGCACAAGTGTCAGCTATCCACCAATCCTTCATAGACCCCAAATTCATCAACCCAAAGGCCAAAGTTACAATTTACCCCTTCATGTCACAAGCTGTAGACTTGCCTACAGCTCAACTGCCTGTCCAGTACAAAGGCTGGTCAGGAATGTGGACTTTTGCAGTCTATGATAATTATCCTATCCCCATGCTACTGGGGGAAGACTTGGCCAACCAGGTGAGGCGGGCCAAGAGAGTGGGAATGGTTACACGTAGCCAAACCAGGCAAGCTTCCAGACCCATTCCTGTTCCTGAACCGTCCACAGAGGCCCCGTCTGTGTTACCAGAGACCCAGACAGAGGTAGTGGATCCAGATTCCATGCCAACCACTGAAACAGCCACAGCACCTCCAGTCCCAGGCCCGGAACTGGAACAGCAACCAGCACCAGCCATTGCAAACCCGTCTTCAAACTCAACGCCAGTAGGCGCCAGCGAGCCACAACTGGCAGAAGCAACAGACAGCCATACCCAAAAGGCTCAGCCAGAGCCTGAAATACCCTCAGGTGCACCAGCGGAGAGCGGTTCACCAGCAACGGAAACAACCCCATCACCTACATCGCTTCCAGAGGGACCAAGCCCAAGTCCACAGTCTGAGGAAGAACTGGTGACCCCAGCCTCAAGGGAACAGTTCCAGACTGAGCAGGAAGCAGATGACAGCCTTCAGAAAGCGTGGGCGGCGGCACGGAGCACCCCACCGCCTCTCAGCTCTTCTAATCGATCCCGGTTTGTTATAGACCAAGGACTTTTATACAAGGAAATTCTTTCTGGTGGACACCGGGAAGAATGGCAGCCGCAAAAAACAGTTGGTGGTTCCAACTAAGTACCGGGGGAAGCTCTTAAACTTAGCCCATGATCATCCCAGTGGCCATGCTGGGGTGAACAGAACCAAAGACCGGTTGGGGAAGTCCTTCCACTGGGAGGGGATGGGCAATGACGTTGCCAAGTATGTCCGGTCTTGTGAGGTATGCCAAAGAGTGGGAAAGCCTCAAGACCAGGTCAAGGCCCCTCTCCAGCCACTCCCCATAATTGAGGTCCCATTTCAGCGAGTAGCTGTGGATATTCTGGGCCCTTTCCCAAAAAAGACGCCCAGAGGAAAGCAGTACGTACTGACTTTAGTGGACTTTGCTACCCGATGGCCAGAAGCAGTAGCTCTAGGCAACACCAGGGCTAACACTGTGTGCCTGGCCCTAACAGACATCTTTGCCAGGGTAGGCTGGCCCTCCGACATCCTTACAGATTCAGGGTCTAATTTCCTGGCAGGGACCATGGAAAAACTGTGGGAAACTCATGGGGTGAATCACTTGGTTGCCACCCCGTACCACCATCAAACCAATGGCCTGGTGGAAAGGTTCAATGGAACTTTGGGGGCCATGATACGAAAATTCATCAACGAATTCTCCAATAATTGGGACCTAGTGTTGCAGCAGTTGCTGTTTGCCTACAGGGCTGTACCACATCCCAGTTTAGGGTTTTCACCATTTGAACTTGTGTATGGTCACGAGGTTAAGGGGCCATTACAGTTGGTGAAGCAGCAATGGGAGGGGTTTACGCCTTCTCCAGGAACTAACATTCTGGACTTTGTAAGCAACCTACAAAGCACCCTCCGACACTCTTTAGCCCTTGCTAGAGAGAACCTAAAGAATGCTCAGGAATAGCAAAAGGCCTGGTATGACAGACATGCCAGAGAACGTTCCTTCAAGGTAGGAGACCAGGTTATGGTCTTGAAGGCGCAACAGGCCCATAAGATGGAAGCATCATGGGAAGGGCCATTCACGGTCCAAGAGCGCCTGGGAGCTGTAAACTACCTCATAGCATTTCCCAATTCCTCACTAAAGCCTAAAGTGTACCATGTTAATTCTCTCAAGCCTTTCTATTCCAGAGACTTACAGGTTTGTCAGTTTACAGTCCAGGGAGATGATGCTGAGTGGCCTGACTGGGTCTACTACGACGGAAAAAAAGACGGTGGCGTGGAAGAGGTGAACCTCTCAACCACCCTGGAACGTCTGCAGCGGCAACAAATCAAGGAGCTGTGCACTAGCTTCGCCCCATTGTTCTCAGCCACCCCAGGACGGACTGAACGGGCATACCACTCCATTGATACAGGTAATGCTCACCCAATCAGAACCCCACCCTACCGAGTGTCTCCTCATGCCCAAGCTGCTATAGAACGGGAGATCCAGAACATGCTACAGATGGGTATAATCCGCCCATCTACCAGTGCATGGGCATCTCCAGTGGTTCTGGTACCCAAACCAGATGGGGAAATACGCTTTTGCGTGGACTACCGTAAGCTAAATGCTGTAACTCGTCCGGACAACTATCCAATGCCACGTACCGATGAGCTATTGGAAAAGTTGGGACGTGCCCAGTTCATCTCTACAATAGACTTAACCAAGGGGTACTGGCAAGTACCGCTAGATGAACCTGCCAAGGAGAGGTCAGCATTCGTCACCCATGCGGGGGTGTATGAATTCAATGTCCTTCCTTTCGGCCTTCGAAATGCACCCGCCACCTTCCAGAGGCTGGTAGATGGTCTACTAGCTGGACTGGGAGAATTTGCAGTTGCCTACCTCGATGATGTGGCCATTTTTTCAGACTCCTGGCCCGAACACCTACTACACCTGGAAAAGATCTTTAAGCGCATCAGGCAGGCAGGACTAACTGTTAAGGCCAAAAAGTGTCAAATAGGCCAAAACAGAGTGACTTACCTGGGGCACCAGGTGGGTCGAGGAACCATAAACCCCCTACAGGCCAAGGTGGATGCTATCCAAAAGTGGCCTGTCCCACGGTCCAAGAAGCAGGTCCAATCCTTCTTAGGCTTGGCCAGCTACTACAGGCGATTTGTACCACACTACAGCCAAATCGCTGCCCCATTGACCGACCTGACCAAAAAGACCCAGCCAAATGCCGTTAAGTGGACTGACAAGTGTCAAAAGGCCTTTACCCAGCTTAAGGCGATGCTCATGTCTGACCCTGTGCTCAGGGCCCCGGACTTTGACAAGCCATTCCTAGTAACCACAGATGCATCTGAGCGTGGTATAGGAGCAGTGCTCATGCAGGAAGCAACAGATCACAACTTCCATCCTGTCGTGTTTCTCAGCAAGAAACTGTCTGAGAGGGAAAGTCACTGGTCAGTCAGTGAAAAGGAATGCTATGCCATTGTGTATGCCCTGGAAAAGCTACGCCCATATGTTTGGGGACGGCGGTTCCAACTACAAACTGACCATGCTGCACTAAAGTGGCTTCATACTGCCAAGGGGAACAACAAGAAACTTCTTCGTTGGAGTTTAGCTCTCCAAGATTTTGATTTTGAAATTCAGCACATCACAGGAGCTTCTAACAAAGTTGCTGATGCACTCTCCCGTGAGAGTTTCCCAGAATTCAGTAGTTAAAAAGTGTTCTTAAAATGTAGAAGTCTGTTACTTATATACTTAGTAGTATATGTAAAGGTGCATGTGTTGTAGTAATCTGTTTATTTTAAAGTTCTAGAAGGAAATCGCCGCCAGTGAGCTTTCCCACTGTCTGCAATTTGGGGGGCGTGTCATAAACAGATAGCTAAGGGTTAATGTCTCTTTCACCTGAAGCACCTGACCAGAGGACCAATCAGGAAACCGGATTTTTTCAACTTTGGGGGGAGGGAATTTAGTGTCTGTGTCTTTTGTCTGTCTGCCTGCTTTCTCTGAGCTTTGGAGAAGCAGTTTCTACTTTCTAGTCTTCTGTTTCTAAGTGTAAGGACAAAGAGATCAGATAGTAAGTTATATGGTTTCTTTTCTTTGGTATTTGCATGAATATAAGTGCTGGAGTGCTTTGATTTGTATTCTTTTTGAATAAGGCTGTTTATTCAATATTCTTTTAAGCAATTGACCCTGTATTGTATCATCTTAATACAGAGAGCCCATTTGTATGTATTTTTCTTTCTTTTTATATAAAGCTTTCTTTTAAGACCTGTTGGAGTTTTTCTTTACTTCAGGGAAATTGAGTCTGTACTCACCAGGGAATTGGTGGGAGGAAGAAATCAGGGGAGATCTGTGTGTTGGATTGCTAGCCTGATTTTGCATTCCCTCTGGGGGAATAGGAAAGTACTTTTGTTTCCAGGACTGGGAACAGAGAGGGGGGAAGGGAAAAAGGATTATTTCCCTTTGTTGTGAGACTCAAGGGATTTGGGTCTTGGGGTCCCCAGGGAAGGTTTTTCAGGGGGACCAGAGTGCCCCAAAACACTCTAATTTTTTGGGTGGTGGCAGCAAGTACCAGGTCCAAGCTGGTAACTAAGCTTGGAGGTTTTCATGCTAACCCCCATATTTTGGATGCTAAGGTCCAAATCTGGGACTAAGGTTATGATAGGCACAACCCTCAAAAGATTGGGGACCACTGCTCTAAAGTCTGAAAGGGTCTCTCACCATTTCCTGAGGGGTGTCGATCTCAGCCAGGGAGGCACTGAAGGAGGAGCAGTTGCTCTGGCTGTTGTTCCAGTCCCCTTCAGCCTCGGAGAAGTAGTAGCATTTCCTTCCGTACCCGACCCAGCCGTCCGGGCAGCAGCGGGCAGCGGCCGGAGGATCAGAACGAGCCAAAGGTGGGTTAACTAGTGAAAATGAGAAAGTCAAACAGGGTCAAAGATTCTCTCCCTCTCTGTATAGGAGGGGGGTAAGAGGCAATAAATGTTCTCAGAACCAGAGACCCCCATTCAACCAAGGATAGTGCAGCTGCTGCTCCTCTGGGCCTCAGTTTCCCCCTCCAAGGTTGGTCTCCTCAGCTTCCCAGCCACTGCTCTGTGCTGCAGATGTAGCGTCACCCTCCGTTCAAGTCCACGACAAACGTATGCCCTTCCAGGTTGCCAAGGGTCCAAACTAAGAAGTCCCAAACAAATGAAGATGTCCTGCTGAACCTCAGGACTTCCCATCAGCTCACCCCCTACACCCAATTTCCAGCCCTTTTCCTTACAGACCCTTCCTCAAGGCCTTCCAAGGGAGCCTGCCTGGTCGCTGTGTTCCCGCTCTCAGTCCCTTTATAAGGCCCAGGTGATTAAGCTCTTACTTGACCCTCCTTAGTCTCCCTCCCTCAGGCTAGGAAGCAACTAATTAACTATGGCACTGGTGGGGCTGGCCCCATCCCCCCTTAAAGGGACCAGTTGCCCCATGACACCTTGATGCCATTTCATGTTACTGATTGTCACAGCGATTCCAGACCCTGTTTATGGTAAATCTCTGTCCCCCTGTCTACCATAGGCACCGACTTCCTGCATTTCCAGGGGGGGAGGGGGGAATGTGCTCGACCCTCGCTCTGCCCCAGGCCCCGCCCCCACTTCACCCCTCTCCCAAGCCCCCACCCCTCCTTTTCCTGCCCAGTCTCTTCCTGCCCCCCCCAGCACCTCCTACATGCCACTGAACAGCTGATTGGGGGAGGCGCTGGGGGGGAACAGCTGATCGTCGGGGCCCGCTGACAGGTAGGAGGCACTGGGGGTGGGGGTGGGCATCAATCTGTGGGGTTACTGATAGATGCTGAGCACCCACTTTTTTTTTCCGTAGGTGCCCCATCCCCAGACAGGAAAGGGCGCACAGGAAGTTTCTGCACCCAAAGCCAGCGCCTTAATCCTTGGACCATCCTCCCTCCCATGAAAGCCCCTCAGAAATGGTAACTGGCTGTTCCACTTTACAGAGCCTGCCTTCAGCACAACCTCGGAGACTCAAATGAGCTGGCACGACCGACAGTCGACTGTACCATCAATACAAACAGAGGGGAATCAGAGTCAGCCGCACTTTCGCTCACTTGACTTTTCAAGGCGGTGCGTCCTGGCTGAGACCAACCTCTGACAGGCTCCTGGAACTGTCTATACAAAAGGTGGAGAGAATGAAAAAGGGGAGATTTCTTTTCTCCCCTGGTGTGGCAGAAAAAGGGGGCTACACAGTAAAACTAGCTGAAAACCTTCAATGAAATGCAACCCTTTCACTGCAGTAGAGGAAGGACAGGGATGGTGCCCCATGGGTAATACTAAAGAGCTGATCTAAAGAGCCAGTGATGAAGTAGTAAGAGGAAGGACCGGAAGTTGGAGGCTGGAGAGGTGCGAATATGTGACTGCGATGGCTCCAAGGCAAAACACGAAGCACAGAGACTGAGGGCTGGGAACTCACCAGCCAGAACAATGATGATAGTGACCAAAACTAAGATGATTCCAGCTACAAAAGCACGTTTCATGAACTTGCAGTTACATGAATAAACTAAAATAGGGAGAGAAAAACCATTAGTGCTCTTGAGGGAGCGGTGTTATCTAAATAATAACAGAAATGATTTGATTTCCAGTGAGACAAGGAGCGTGAGGTAACAGCTTTTATTGGAGCCATTTCTGCTGGTGAAAGAGACAGCATTCAAGCGACACAGACACCTTCTTCAATTCTGTGTAAGCTCAAAAGTTTGTCTCTCTCAGCAACAGAAGTTGGTTCAATAAAAGATATCACCTCCCCTGGCTTGTCTCTGTAATGTCCTGGGACCAACATGGCTACAAGTACATTGCAAACAACAGTGGTTGATTTCCAGTAACATCTAGAGACTCCAACTGAGATCAGGGCCCGGTTGTGCCGAGCGCTGCACAGACACACAGCGAGAGACAGTCCCTGCTGCAGCTGAGATCAGGGCCTGGTTGTGCCAGGTGCTGCACAGACACACAGTGAGAGACAGTCCCTGCCCCAGCTGAGATCAGGGCCTGGTTGTGCCGGGCGATGCACAGACACACAGCGAGAGACAGTCCCTGCCCCAGCTGAGATCAGGGCCTGGTTGTGCCGGGCGCTGCACAGACACACAGCGAGAGACAGTCCCTGCCACAGCTGAGATCAGGGCCCCGTTGTGCCAGGCGCTCCACAGACACACAGGGAGAGACAGTTCCTGCCCCAGCTGAGATCAGGGCCCCATTGTGCCGGGCGCTGCATAGACACACAGTGACAGTCCCTGCCCCAGCTGAGATCAGGCCCCGTTGTGCCGGGCACTGCACAGACACACAGCGAGAGACAGTTCCTGCCCCAGCTGAGATCAGGGCCCCATTGTGCCGGGCGCTGCATAGACACACAGTGACAGTCCCTGCCCCAGCTGAGATCAGGCCCCGTTGTGCCGGGCACTGCACAGACACACAGCGAGAGACAGTTCCTGCCCCAGCTGAGATCAGGGCCCCATTGTGCCAGGCGCTGCACAGACACAGCGAGAAACAGTCCCTGCCCTAAAGGGCTTACAATCTAAATAGACAAGACACACAAAGAAAGGTTTACTTTCCCCATTTTACAGTTGAGGAACTGAGGCATAGAAATATTGTGTGACTTGCCCAACATTACAAAGGAAGTCAGAGAGATGAATTGAACCCAATTCTCTTTAGTTTTAATCCAGTGCCTTAACCACAAGTCCCCACAGTTTCTCTAGGGAAGCACATTCCCTACTCTCAACCCACAGCACTGGAGCAAGGCCCTAGCTTTTTGAGTTGTTTACTCCCAGGTCTCTGTATCTAAATCACAAAGTTCTCCAGGTCCATGTGTTCCCCGGGGTTCTTTCAACCCCGAGCTCTCGGTAACGTGTACTCTGTGCCAGGTGGTGTCAGGAAATACAAAATCTCCCCGTACGCATGCTGGGCAATGACCATTACCAGAACAGGCAGGGGTCCTGATCTCAGCAGGACCTCTAGGTCCTGTGGTAATATAAAGAACAATAAAGTAGGGATTCGTTCTATTATCAGAGATCTGGGATAGGGTGCAGGACGCTGTTTCTCTTGGGAGCTAAGGCATTAACTACAACATTTATACTCCTTTAACGACGCCACTACAGCCTCCCTAGTGTGAACACTTTTATACAGGTATCAAGGTACCATAAGCTTTTTTTACAGGTGATAACCCCATCTTGCCAATTACACCAGGAATCAAACCACAGCCCTCCAGCACCGGAAGCATGAGCAGATGCAGCTTGAACGAAACTAGCATAGTGGGGGCAGGAACTGTCATAAACAGATAGCTATGGGTTAATGTTCTTTTACCTGTAAAAGGGTTAACACAGGGAACCAAACACCTGACCAGAGGACCAATCAGGAAACAAGACTTTTTCAAATCTGGGTGGAGGGAAGTTTTGGGTGTGAGTTTCTTTGTTCTTTGTCTTGGTTCGGTGACCCTCTCGGCTCTGAGAGTGATTTTTCTATCTCCAGGCTTTCTAAGCTTCTGTTTCCAAGTTGTTAGTACAAGGATAGTAAGACAATAGGTTTATATTGTTTTTTTGTATTTACATGTGTGTAGTTGCTGGAGTGTTTTGAATTGTATTCTTTTTGGATAAGGCTGTTTATTCATTTTTTTTCCTTTAAGCAATTGACCCTGTATATTGTCACCTTAATACAGAGACCTTTTATGTCCTTTTTTCACTCTTTTTATATAAAGCTTTCTTTTTAAGACCTGTTGGAGTTTTTCTTTAGTGGGGACTCCAGGGAATTGAGTCTGCAGCTCACCAGGGAATTGGTGGGAGGAAGAAGTCAGGGGGAAAATCTCTTTGTGTTAGATTTACTAAGCCTGACTTTGCATACCCTCTGGGTGAGGGGGGAGAGAGGTTAGACCTCTCGGTGCTTGTGTTTCAAGGACTTGAAGAAGGGAGGGTGGAATCCCTTTGTTTAGATTCACGGAGCTTGCTTCTGTATATCTCTCCAGGAACCCAGGGAGGGAACACCTGGAGGGGAGGAGGGGGAAGGGAAATGGTTTATTCCCCTTTGTTGTGAGACTCAAGGAATCTGAGTCTTGGGGTCCCCCAGGGAAGGTTTTGGGGAGACCACAGTGAGCTAGGCACTGTATAATTCCTGGCTGGTGGCAGCAATTACCAGGTCCAAGCTGGAAACTAAACTTGGAGGTTTTCATGCTAACACCCATATTTTAGATGCTAAGGTCCAGATCTGGGAAGAAATGTGATAACTGGAACAGATTCCAGTCCTCTGTGGATCTGGCACAGGGAGGCCTGTAACACACACTGACCAGATAAGTGGTTCTCAAGCTGCAGCTCATGTGACATCCCAGGGCTATACAGGTAGTAGGGGATGCAGCCCACAATGGTAAATAGGTTGAGAACAACTGGACTAGAGAGTTGCATACACACAGATCAGAATAAGAGAGTCCACATGGGGGTTGTACCAGGGTAGGTACATCTGTTTACATTCACAACTTAGCGTATATGGGGATAACTTTCCCATGTGGCCAAGCCCTTAGCCTCTGTCTCTCCTGCTAACCATTTCGTAGAGAGTGAGGGTTTAAGGTGCTTGTCCACACGGGAGAATTTACTGGTATAAGCCATGCCTGTAATATTACACCACTATGGTTATACTGGGCTAGCTCCCCATGAAGATACATTTATTCTAGAATAGGTGTGTTCACACAGGAAGTTATACCAGTAGGGGGAGGGATAGCTCAGTGGTTTGAGCATTGGCCTGCTAAACCCAGGGTTGTGAGCTCAACCCTTGAGGGGGCCCTTTGGGGATTTAGTTGGGAATCAGTCCTGCCTTAAGCAGCGGGGTCAAACTAGGTGACTGCCTGAGGCCCCTTCCAACCTTGACAGTCTGTGATTTAGGGGGGAGGGGTAGCTCAGTGGTTTGACTATTGGCCTGCTAAACCCAGGGTTGTGCATTCAATCCTTGAGGGGGCAATTTAAGAATCTGGGGGAAATATCAGTACTTGGTCCTGCTAGTGAAGGCAGGGGGCTGGACTCAATGGCCTTACAAGCCCTTCCAGTTCTAGGAGATAGTTTAAAAAAAAAATAATTGGAGATATACCTATAATGGTATAATTATACTGGTAAATTTCTCTGCACAAAGTCCTAAGTTACCTGGTTCATCTCCTCTGTCCAGGTGTCCATTACAATTAAGAGGCTCCATCAGCTGCTGTTGCTGCTGAACAGAATTTTCTCCTCCTCCCTCTGCGTTTTCATTGCCATTAAGACGCTCTTCCATTTGAAGTTCCCCCTCAGAATGATCTCCGTGTCCTCTCTCTGAAAGGCAGGGGCAGAGGCATGAGCTAGCAGCATGAGTGCGCGTACACAGGAGACCAACAGAGCTTGTGCAGTCCCTGCCACCATGGCTATGTGGCTCTCGTTACTGGAGCTAGCTCTAGTATTCTAGCTTCGTACGGCTTCACAAACTGCAGTCACACCTCCCAGCTGCAGTGTAGACGTAGCCTAAAGCCAAGGCAAGAGGTGAAGCACAAGGTACCTATCAGATAGTTATGACCAGTGGGCTAGGCAGTGATCACAGCATTCCCGCTGCCTGACCATGGCCATGTGAGCTGTCAGCAGCAGGGCAGGAATTTGGGTATTTTTCTCCTTGCCCCAGCTCCTGAAATATGCGATTGTCTCAGCTTTCATTAAAACAAACGAACAAACACCCCACCTTCAAAGTGTCTAGCCCCCGTGCTCGGTGAGAAAAACTCGAGACGGGGATGAGAGGGCAGCTCCAGGCTAGGAAAAAGACCCGACGGGATTACTTTTAAACATCACTGCTTCGTTTTATGCCAATCTTGTGATGATGCGTGATTTTTGGACACTTGGGGTTGGTGATACTGTCTCTTCTCCATGTCACCCAGCCACACCTCACCCCACCCTAGGGTGACCAGATGTCCCGATTTTATAGGGACAGTCCCGATTTTGGGGTCTTTTTCTTATATTGGCTCCTATTACCCCCACCCTTGTCCTGATTTTTCACACTTGCTGTTTGGTCACCCTACCCCACCCAGCTCAGCCCTGCCCCTATGCACCCCCTCCATACAGCCTCCCCCGCCTCACTCTGCAGTGCGCAGCCGCAGTGCCAGGCAGCACTCATAGACTCATAGACTCTAGGACTGGAAGGGACCTCGAGACGTCATCGAGTCCAGTCCCCTGCCCTCATGGCAGGACCAAATACTGTCTAGACCATCCCTAATAGACATTTATCTAACCTACTCTTAAATATCTCCAGAGATGGAGATTCCACAACTTCCCTAGGCAATCTATTCCAGTGTTATTCCGCTTCGGCTGCTGTATTCTGTCCCCTACGTCTCCTCGTAGGAATTTCGCCGCCATTTTGGCATCGGCCGGGCCTGGGAATCCTCTTTCGGGTCCGCGCTGGTTCACGCAGCAGCCCACCCCCCCACCGCCCCGAAGGCAGAAGCTAGGGGGGGAGGTGGCGGTGGGACCCAGGCATCCTGCCCGGAACACGAGCGCCTCAGAGCACCCCCCATCTGCGAGGCCCGCCCCGCCCCGCCTTCACTCAGAAAGCGGAGGATGAAACCCTAAGGACACCTCCCATCAGTGTGGGAGGGGATCGAGGGTTCCTCCGCTTCATCCCCCCCCGAAATAGAGGTGCACCCCTCCAGAGCCCGCCCCCGATTAGCACAGGAAGAGGGGAGGATTGGGGTGCCCCAGCACAGCTGCCCCTATAAAAGGGGGAAGTGCACCCCCTAAGCTCCCCCCATCAGTGCAAGAGGAGGGGAGGATTGGGGTGCCCCAGCACAGCTGCCCCTATAAAAGGGGGGAAGTGCAGCCCCCAAAGCCCCCCAGGATTAGCACAGGAAGAGGGGAGGATTGGGGTGCCCCAGCACAGCTGCCCCTATAAAAGGGGGGAGGTGCAGCCCCCAAAGCCCCCCTCGATTAGCACAGGAAGAGGGGAGGATTGGGGTGCCCCAGCACAGCTGCCCCTATAAAAGGGGGGAGGTGCAGCCCCCAAAGCCCCCCAGGCTTAGCACAGGAAGAGGGGAGGATTGGGGTGCCCCAGCATAGCTGCCCCTATAAAAGGAGGGAGGTGCAGCCCCCAAAGCCCCCCAGGATTAGTGCAGGAGGAGGGGGAGGTCTCTAAGTCCCCCATCCCCCCCCCATTCCTCATCTCCCACTACAAGACACAGGGGCAGCTCCTCTCCTAGATGGTCAGAAAGTTACCAGCTTTCTCTCCGCTGCTGCTGCAGTGCTCGTAGCCCAGCAAATCTCATCTGGATCCTGCCTGCAACTCCCCCGCCTCCGTAATACCCTGTTACCTAAACCTCGGTCCGTCTCTTATCTAAACTCTGCAGGCGCTTCCTTGCCCCAGCCTTTGTAATACATCTCTGTACGGTAGCATTTTCTCAGGTGTTTTTTTAGGTTGAAGTCCCAGTGAGCTGTCGTAAATCAGAGGGGAGAAGCTGGAATGAGTCAGTTCATTTCATAACCAGTTCTGATAGTCTCAGTTTGAAAAAGTGCAAAACAATGTGGGACAGTGCAAAATATGGGCCGGGAAAGGGTCTCATCCAAGTGTGCATGACTTAGGCAAGCGATGTTGTTTTTCCTGTGGCACTTTATAGACTAACAGACCAAGTGTGTGTGGGGTGCCCCTCAGGTCACAGGCGTATAAGGGGTTGGGATGGATTCGCTGTCCCACACCAGTGTGAAATGGGGCCTCTGAGGGCAGGTCCAGATTAACTCTCCTGTGGGCCTGGGGCTATTAGATTTTGTGGGGCTGTAGGGGATTTGGAGTGGGCTCAGGGCTGGGGATTGGGGTGCGGGAGGGGGTGCAGCTCCAGCTGGGGAGTGGGGCCATGGATGGGATGGGGTTGTGGTGCAGCAGGAGGTTTGGCGTGTGGGCTCTGGGAGGGAGTTTGGGTGCAGGAGGGGGCTCAGGTGGAGTAAGGGGTGGGGGTGCGGGCTGCAGGCTCCAGCCAGGAGGAGCTTACCTCAGGCGGCTCCTGGTCAGCCGCACAGCAGGGCTAAGACAGGATTCCTGCCTGCACTGGCTTCAAGCTGCATGTCCAGCCACTAGGCAGAGGGGCCAGGCTGCTCTATGTGGTCTATACTGCTCATCCGCAGGCACCGCCTCTGCAGCTCCCATGGGCTGCAGTACCTGGCCAATGGGAGCTGCAGAGCTGGCCCTGGGGGCAGGGGGATTCCCTGAATGCCCCTTGCCTAGGGCCGCAGGGACACATTGGTGAGTCAGTCTTCCGGCTCCAGCCCACGGTGTGGGAGGCTTGGGGACTGGTTTTCGGCCCGTGGTGCAGAAATTTGCTGTGGGCTGGATGAAAAGAAGCAGTGGGCCGTATCTGGCCTTCAGGGCCCTCCTTAGCCCTAGGGCCTGGGCTGCAGCCCTTAAAGCCCCTGCATTAATCCAGTCCTGTCTGAGCGGGTGCCAAATGGATTTGAGTTTGAACTGATTTTTACACCTGTTAGATGGCTGATTGCGTGCTCTGTGCACGGCAAACTCAGAGGCAGGTCTTGTAAGCACTGCAAACACTAGGCTGTACAGGCTCTAACCCTGGGTGGGTTCCCTTTACATACACCCAGTAAGCAAGGGGAGGAACCTTTAGTAGGGCTGGCAGGAAAGAAAAGGTGAAAATACCCTAAGTCATTGGCCCCAGATCCTACAAACATTTAAACACCCGCTTAGCTTTATGCACGAGTAGTCCCACTCAGTCAAGCACATGCAGTGCATAAGCATATGTATGGCTCCATCCCTAGACTGTCTCAGTTAAGCTTTGGGTGTTAAGTTTATTAATCTCCTGCTTCTGGCATTTCAGGAAATTCCCCAGAGGCATGGAGGCAGGCTCAGTGAGCAATTTTTCATCATGTAAGTGTCATTTCATAATTCTCCTTGCTCAGATTGAAACCTCAGTTCAAGCCCAGTTCTCTGTTCAAGTGATTAGGATATTTCTCTCTTCTCAGACTCAACGTAGGCTATGACTACACTACCACGGTAAGTCAACCTACGCTACGCAACTCCAGCTACGTGGAAGGTGGTATCTGTAGTTGAGGCTGCAGAACGGTTTTCTTTATAAACCCAGCAAAGAGTCCTGTGGCACCTTATAGACTAACCGACATATTGGAGCATGCTCCAATACATCTGTCAGTCTGTAAGGTGCCACAGGACTCTTTGCTGCTTTTACAGATCCAGACTAACACGGCTACCCCTCTGATACTTTATAAACCCAGTTTTTCAGATACTTCACTTCTTGAACTTTTGCAGGTTTCCCGAAGTGGAGAAGGCACAGACTAAGGTGTTGTTTAGTTCTAAATATTTGCTGTTGTTTGTTATTTATATTGTGGCCGCACCAGTCACAGACCAGGACCTCATGGTGCTGTTTTTAGCATTAATTTAAAAAGAGGGGTTGCTTAATAGGTGGAGATACAGGTTTGCTATATCCTATCCGTAAGTAGGTAGGAACATAATGTGAAATTAGGACTGGTTGAAGCCATGAATACCTCCCTCTAATGAGCAGAGATCAGAAAGGAGTCTGTCTGTGGTTGGGATTGATTTTCAAGAATGCTGTGTTAGTGTGAGATTGCTGGAAGGTTTATCCTATTTTAGGATTTTCTGTTGCACCCATCCCCATACTATCTAAGTTTGTGGTTACTGCTTTGAAGGGTGAGTTTTCTCTTTTCTGTGAAAGCAAAGCATTCTCTAACATACTGAGATCCCTATTTGCTTTGATTGTTATTGCTTTGAAGTTCTCTTTTTCTTGGTGGAAACATTGTCATACTGAGATTCCTATTTGTACTGATGGATTATTTATATATTGATGTCTTACAAATCGTTATTATTGTTTGAGGATGCCTCTTCATGTTCCCACCAATGGGTAAGAGGTCCTTGGGTGGTTGAACTCTTTCAGAATTAATGCTCATTGGGAACCTCATGACCTCACTGTGGTACGAGATTATATCAGGGATGTGGCCTTATCACTGCATTTCCTTCCTTTCTGTGGGTGTCTCTTTATTCCTGCAGTCTAGTTTGACCAGACTTCAAGCCCCTTTGTACCTTTAATTTTATAATAGAGGAGGTCTTCACTGCAGAGTTAACTCAGGTGACTGGCACTGGTGTCTGAGCACCTGGTTTAGCCTAGACTGGGTGAGATCAGCCACACTGGACAGCTGTCACTGTGTCCTGGTGAGGCACTCACTTGTGTGAGTCACTGGGACTTCTGGGGCCATATCCCATGGTTCTTTGTGCTGCAGGAAGGTGAGCTGCTTTATGATTCTTTGCCAGTGAGTTGTGGGAGCACTTGTCGTCCCTGCGGGGCATACAACAGGGATTGTGTGAAGCCGTTGGAGGATTATCAGCATTGGAGTGGCTTAGCCTGTATCCTCACTGCAAAGTAGATGGGTTACCAGACCTAGTGAAGCGAGCACCTAGGCTTTTGCCTATAGCCCCAGACGGGCCAACTAGCCTGGGTTTAAAGCACCACCAAACTCAGGTTAGAATTTTGTGTATGTGTTCGGGACAGGGATTGGGGCAACAAGTGAGTAAAAGCCCGAGTTAGCTCTGCAGTGAAAACACACCCTGAATCACAAGATGGCTGAAGTGTGGGGCAGCACTGATCTGACTTGATGCCACTCTGACAGACTATGGTGAGTACTTTTAAAGATAAGAAAAGCTTGTTTAAAGGAGCGTTGGTGTCCAGAGCATTGTGAGGATTGTCAAGGTTTTATCTCCCAAAGGCCAGGGATCTCCTTAGCTCAAGTGGTTCTTCAGAGCTGGGCATTGGAGCAGGGCAAATGCTGTGGTTCCATGAAGGACTGAGATAGGCCATCTTCGGCTGCCAAACCCTCATCCTCAGATAAAGGGAAACCCCTGGATTCCTTAGTCAAAGGTTTCAGTGCTAAAGCTTGGAACCGGTTCTGGTCCAGGCTCTACACCAGGGGTTGGCAAACTTTCAGAAGTGGTGTGCTGAGTCTTCATTTATTCACTCTAATTTAAGGTTTCGCGTGCCAGTAATATATTTTAACGTTTTTAGAAGGTCTCTTTCTATAAGTCTATAATATATAACTAAACTATTGTTGTATGTAAAGTAAATAAGGCTTTTAAAATGTTTAAAAAGCTTCATTTAAAAATAAATTAAAATGCAGAGCCCCCCAGACTGGTGGCCAGGACCTGGGCAGCGTGAGTACCACTGAAAATCAGCTCATGTGCCGCCTTTGGCACCCGTGCCATAGGTTGCCTACCCCTGCTCTACACTATAGTACATAAGTCATCTGCATGTGATGGTGCAAAATTACCACCAGCACTTTCTTCAGTACCACAAATGAACCAAGAGCTGTTGTGCTGGCAGCCCCCTCAGGGCTGAACACCAGGGACTCCTGGAAGCACTGGGGCCCCAGGGCAGGCTCCCCCTCCAGTGCCGAGGAAAGCCGAGATCCCGACTCTAGGTCTTGGCTAAGACAGTGCTGGGCATTGGTGAGCCCACCTCTTGTGGGAAGGACTCGGGAAGATGATGCATATTTGGTGGCTCTGTTGGGGATGCAAATGTGTAGCCTTGAGCCTCCAGATCCAACAGTGTAGTCGGAATATGTCAAAGTTCTTGGTTTGCTTTTCTCTGCCCTTAAGCGTGAGTGGCAGAGGAAGTGTTTGGAGAAGAGAGGCAGGCCCTGGGAAGAAGAGGGACCGTCATCACAGCAGAGGTCCTGGATCAGATGCGGGTCATTCACTTCCACAGATCTCAGTTCTGGAGGCCTCAGATACCATCCAGACTCCTCAAATCCATTTGATTCTATCTGTTGGAATCAGTATTATGGTGCCATTGACTTCTCTTTCTCCTTGACTTGGCACTTTCCCATCAGGTAGCTCTAGTGCTATACTAGTGGAGGACTCGTCAGGGCTCAGATGTCAGTTCTAGGGGTTGTCTGGGTTGACACAGCTGCCTGCTAGCTAGGGTTGCCAACCTCCCAGAATTGGCCTGGAGTCTCCAGGAATTAAAGATTCATCTTTAATTAAAGATTAATGTCATGTAATTAAACCTCCAGGAATACATCCAACCACAGCTGGTAAGTCTTCTGCTAGCTAGAAACTGTTTTTTAAATGAAAGTTTAGATCCTGCACAATCTGAGTATGTCAAAAGTCACATAAATACTTCATGTGAGTTAAATCCATCTTACATGCCATGTATTCGATGCACACCCTGCTCTAGATCCTCAAATCCATGTTGTATCTAAATCTTTCTGCTTCTCCTTGTGCAGTAAATCTAACACGTGACCTTTCCTTTCCATCCACAGAAGTAAACCTCTTATCATCTCACATCTTGACCATTGCATCATCCTCCTTTGTGGCTTTGGAAATTCCCCTCTTGGCTCACTTATTCAAACAAAACTGCATTTTTCTGGCTCATCACTTCAACCACATCATCCCTCTTTTTGCACCCCATCCCTTTCTCCACAGCATCAAAGAACTTGGCTTCCTTTTTAAGGCCCTCTGCAGCCGGTTCTCATGCTACCTACCACCTCTCATTTGCTGTCAAGATGCTGACTCCCCCGATCTGTTCTGCCACCGATGCCAGCCTTCACTGCCCATTGGTCAAGTTTTCCAGTAAGCACCTTCAGGCCTTCTCCCATCCTGTCCCTTATGCATGGAAGGAGTTTCCCATGAAAATCCACACAGCCACCGTATAGTCCCCTTTCAAATTCTTCTCTGCTATGCTGCCTAGGTAGCTAGACTCTCTCTCTAGAAATTCCATGCTCGAATAATAAGAATGGTGGTATATTCCTATTTCTATAACCACCTGACCAGGATGGTGACTGTGAAATGCTCTAGAAGATTAGAGAAACTACAAAAATCAGAAAACCCAATAATAATGGGGGATTTCAACTATCTCCATACTGACTGGGAACATGTCTTCTCAGGATGGGATGCAGAGATAAGATTTCTAGACACCATTGACGACTGCTTCTTGAGGCAGCTAGTCTTGTAACCAACATGGGGAGAGGCAATTCTTGATTTAATCCTAAAATAGGATCTGGTCCAAGAGATGAATATAGTGGAACCACTTGGTAATAGCAACCATAATGTAATTAAATTTAATGTCGGGGGTGGTGATGGTGTGAAGAGGAATATCAAAGAAGCCCATCGCAGTAGAATTTAACTTCAAAAAGGGGAACGACACAAAATTGAAGAAGCTAGTTAAACAGAAACTAAAAGCAATAGTCAGAAGGATGAAATGCCTGCAAGCTGCGCGGAAGCTATTTAAAAACACCATAATAGAGGCATTAACTAAATGTATGTCCCAAATAATAATAATTTAAAAAAAAGTAAAAGGACCAAAAATTGCCACCATTGCTAAACAGAGTAAAAGAGATGGTTAGACATAAAAAAAATCCTTTAAAAAATTGGAAGGCAAATCCTAGTGAGAAAAATAGAAAGCAGCATAAACTCTGGCAAGTCAAGTGTAAAAGTATAATTACACAGGCCAAAAAAGAAGTTGAAGAGTTATAAGCAAAAGACGCAAAAACTAACAGTAACATTTTTTTTTTAAGTACATTAGAAGCAGGAAGCCTGCCGAACAATTAGTGGGGACCACTGGACAATTGAAGTGCCATAGGAGCACTCAAGGAAGATAAGGCCATTGTGGAGAATTTAAATTCTTTGCATCAGTCTTCACTGCAGAGGATGTGAGGAAGATTCCCACACCTGAGCCCTGCTGTGCAGGTGACAAATCTGAGTAACTGTCCAAGATTGAGATGTAAATAAAGGAGGTTTTAGAACAAACTGATAAATTAAACTGTAATAAGTCACCAGGACAAGATGGTGTTCACTCAACAGTTCTGAAGGAATTCACATATGAAACTGCAGAACTAACAACTGTGGTATGTAACCTGTCACTTAACTCAGCCTGTGAACCAGATGACTGGCGGATAGCTAATGTAATGCCGATTTTTTAAAAAAGACTCTAGAGGCTGTCCTGGCAATTATAGGCCGGTAAGCCTTACCAGGAAAATTGGTTGAAACTATAGTAAAGAATAGAATTATCAGACACATAGATGAACACGATATGTTGGGGGAAGAGTCCACATGGCTTTACAAATCTATTCGAATTCTTTGAAGTTGTCAACAAACATGTGGACAAAGGTGATCCAGTGGCTATAGCGTACTTGGACTTTCAGAAAGCCTTTGACAAGGTCCCTCACCAAAGGTTCTAAGCAGTCATGGGATAAAAGAGAAGGTTCACTCATGGATCAGTAACTGGTTAAAAGATAGGAAACAAAGGGCAGGTAGGAATACATTTTCACAGTGGAAAAAGGTGAATAGCAGAGTCTGCCAAGGATCTGTCCTGGGACCAGCACTGTTCAACATATTCCTATATAATCTGAAAATGGGTGAAAATAGTGAGGTGGCAAAGTTTGCAGACAATACAAAATTACTCAAGATTGTTTAATCCAAATCTGACTGCAAAGAATTACAAGGGGATCTTGCTTAACTAGGCAATAAAATGGCAGATTAAATTCAGTGTTGAAAGGTGCAATGTAATACACACTGGACAACATAATCTGAACTATATGTATAAAAAGATGGGATCTAAATTAGCTGTTACCACTGAAGAAAGAGAACTTGGAGACGTCGTGGATTGTTCTCTGAAAATATCCACTCAAGTTTTTTGCTGCTGCTGCACATTAAGGATGTTAGGAACCCTTTGGAAAGGGAGAGATAATAAGAAAATATCAAAATGACACTATATCAATCCATGCTACGCCCACACCTTGAATCCTGCATGCAGTTCTGGTCACCCCATCTCCAAAAAGCTATATTACAATTGGAAAAAGTACAGAGAAGTGCAACAAAAATGATTAAGGGTATGGGACTGCTTCCATATGAGAGAGATTAATAAGACTGGGACTGTCCTTCTTAGAAAAGAGACGACTAAGAGGGCATATGATAGAGGTCTGTAAAATCAAGAATAGTGTGGAGAAAGTGATGAGGAAAGTGTTATTTATCCCTTCAAATAACACGAACCGGGGTCACCCAGTGAAATGAATAGGCAGCAGGTTTAAAACAAACAAAAGGAAGTTCTTCATACAACGCATAGTCAACCTGTAGAACTCATTGCAGGAGATGTTATGAAAGCCAGAAGTATAGCTGGGTTCAAGATGGTTCGAGAAGCAACTTCATGCTCTGGGGGTTCCTAAACCTCTGACTGCCAGAAGCTGGCACTGGATGACAGGGATGGATCACTTGATAAATTGCCCTGTTCTGTTCATTACCTCTGAAGTATCTGGCGCTGGCCACTGTCAGAAGACAGGATACTGGGATAGATGGACCTTTGGTCTGACCCAGTGTGGCAGTTCTTATGTTCTGACACTGGCGATTAATAATCTTAGTGTCAAAAGGGGGATATGTAGGAGCAGGATTTTATGATGTCCCATAAGAACTAAAGTATAATTAATGGAAATATGTAGGAGCAGGATTTTATAATGTCCCATAAGAACTAAAGTATAATTGATTTCATCCTGCTAGCCACTTTTTTTTAAATAGCAGAAAAAACTGACCCCCTGGAACTACAAGATTCTGTTTTCCCATATGCATTACAAATTGGGCCCCCTCTAACTCTTTGTTTTAAAATTTAAAATAGTATTTAAAATAGTAAAAAACAGGATTCTCTATTGTGTCTGTGTTAAGTAAATTAGAGAAACATTGAAGGCCTGGGTCTCAATGTAAATTGTCTTAGTTATCAATTGTAAAACTTAGCAAGGTTTAATTTGCAATGCCTTTTTTTGTTCTATATAAAATACTACTGTTTGTATTCTCAATCTATTTGTGTGAATGAGGAATGTATGCATCAGGAAAAGACAAGGTGTGAAGGCCATTGTTACAGCCAGAGCCAAGGGACAGCTGTTAAACTGTCTGGCATCTCAGAGTGAATACATGCTTCGCAGTGTAAGAATGCACCACCCCCAGTGAACCAACCACCACCAACTCAGGACCACGCAGAGTCAATTTTTTTTGACTCCAGAAGAAGACGTAGAGAAACAGCCTGCAATAACTTACAATCTACGCTCTCGTAAGGGTTGCCAGAAGCAGATGACTACATAAAGCAAGGCCCAAGAAGAAGCAGCAGTAAGCTTAGCGCCTGCTGCCTGGTGGACATAAAACTGTAACTGCAGTTCCCTCAGTTAAGGTTGTCAGAACCAGAAGGGCCCTGCCTCCAACATGCGCCTCTGGTGGTGCCTGTTCTTCGGCTGCTGGTATCTTAAGGTCTGGGGAATCCACAATAACAATTCTTTTATCCAGCAGCAAGTGTGAATAGCTCAGACCCTTATTATTTCTAAATGCTGGGTCTGCAGCCACATCCCAGCCCACTCTCAAACTGGTGTTCCTGTCCTGGCTATCCCACTCAATTCCCCAGACCTCACTGGAGGACCTTGTCCGTTTAACACAATATGGAACAGTCATGACACCTGGGAAGAGATTATTGGCAGTTCCTTTATCCCACTTGGGGGAGCAATACACTAGGCAAAAAAGGCTCCTAAGTAGTTAAATAATGGCAAATAAAACCAGAGAAAGTTTAAGAGCCCTGAGCAAAAAAACAGGGGCGATTGAACAGGTGGCCCTCCAGAACCATCAGGCATTGGACATAGTGCTGACGGCCAAAGGAGGGATCTCACTGAAAAACAATGTTGTGTGTTTATACAATACCAATGAGGTAATAGATCGCTATAGCCACTTAAAACAAATCGCATATCTTCCTCATGAAGAGCTAAGTTCTTTATGGAAGTGGCTAAGTAACCTGTTCAATTTCTCTGGCATAGGAAACTGGTTGTTTCAGGGAGCCCTAACTATCCTGTTTGGAATCTTAGTGATTTTTGTATGCTTTCAGTTAATCTCCTGTTGTATCTAGAATTGTGTCACCCAAATGGCTGCCCCAAAACAGAGTGCTAATATAATAATTTTAAATATCGCTGATGAACTAAGAGATAAGAAACGGTTAATTTGTGGAACTCAGTAATTGTTGGTCATGGCATGCGCTTGACCAAAAGGAGGGATTGTGAAAGTAGAATGAATTATATTGTGAAAATAGAAAGGATTAAAGAAATGCTGTCTGTACCTTTAAGCAAAACTGTTGGAATGCTGCAATCCAGGTGTCAGGAATACAGACATTCACATAGAACAATTGCACCATTTAAGGGCAATTGGTGAAGTATTAGCCTCAAATCCATAAGAGTTAGTAAGGAAGTAGGATATGCATGCTGTGCCCCAGGTGAATTTTACAGTTTTGCTTTCTTTGTCCCTTTGTCTAATTCCCGCTCTTTTATCTGTATAAATAAGATAGTTTGTGCCTTGCATGGTGCTCACATATTCTGAATGCTATTGGCAGAGCGCTGTGCTAATAAAACAGAGTGGTCTGACAAATTGTGAGTCCTGATTCTAACTTTGACACCCAGTGTGGCAGTTCTTATGTTCTGCCTAGGCAGCTGGTGTGCTGAGACTACTACTTATTATGCTGATAACACTCATTATTTCCTTTTGCCCCCGTCGGTTGCATTTACCTGTTGTATCACCTTATACTTAACCTGTAAGCTCTTTTGGGCAGGGACTGTCTCTTTGTTATATCCGTACATTGCCCAGCACAGTGGGGCCCTGGCTTCTGTGCAGTCTGTCAATACAAATAATAATAATTGGTTCTCATTCTTGCTGGAGATGTCAAGTATCTCCTGATCTACTGACCTAGATGACTGGAGTGGTCCTTCACCTGGTAGTTTGGGTTATGGAGCTTTAACTGTCACTGGACCCTCTCTTGGTTGGGGCTCAGGACACTCTTTTGCTTTCTGGAACGCCCTCTGCCGTGAAGTGTTATGCACAAAACTAAAGGAGATTTTCTGCATGGGCATCTTAGGATAACCTGCCTCCTGAATCTACACCAGTCCCTCTTGTCTTGAACTATTTGCTGCATCTTGAAATATCTGGACTGTCAATCTCATTATAAAGTTCTATTTTCCTGCCATCTCGGTTTATAAATCTGTGGACTAGGGTGAAGCTGTTTAGTCATCTGACCATATCAAGGTTTATTAAAGGGCTGATTAATGCTTAACTGCTGTTCAGAGACCCTATTCTGGTGTTGAATTTGAATCTGGTACCAACAAGACTGAGGGAGGCTCTTTTGGGGCAGCTGGGAGAACGCTCTTTATTCCACCTGTCCCTAAAGTCGGGACGAATGAGCACGCTGCAGTTCTTAATGGCTGCTCCACCCTAGACAGCCTTCCACAAAGTCCAGGTGGTTCTGCAGGCCCAGCTTAAGCTTCTCCATAAAGGTATCTCTGAAATCCACCTAAATTAGCCTATTATATGGCAAGTATTTTCCCCTCAGGCCACATAAACAATCTGAAGCGATTAAACGGCACACTTCAGATGTCAAGAGGGTCCTTAATTTCAATTTAAGCAGAGCAAAGCCTTTCAAAAACTCTCAGACTTCCTGTGGAATAAGATTAATGCCTCCTTCTTTCATATTTGCTAAGTAGACACACCCTGACGCACTGGTGCAGGTCCTGCTACCTGTAAATCTTAGAGCTCATTCCACAAGGGTCGAGGCTCTTTCTATGGATTACCTCCAGGAATGTTTGAGCTTTGCAAAGCAGCTGCAGGGAGTTCTGCACGTACATTCACACAGCGCTACTTTAGATTTAGCATCCCACTCTGACGCTAGGTTAGGGAGAGTGGGCTTACACAACCCTTATTTAGTGGTCTTTAGTCCACCTGGGTTATACTCTTTTCTGACTCCTATCAATGGGGATATGCAGAGGTCATCTCAAAGAAAAGAAAAGAGAATTTATTTAATAGTTCTTCCAAAGTGTTGTCTCTGCATAGGCATACCACCCATATCCTTCTCTTTTTCCCTCAGAGTTCGCTGACCATGTGAGTTTCAGGCGAAAGAACTGAGGCAATTACTTCCAGGAATGTTTATTCTGATGTTGAATTTGACCCTTTATATAACCTCTGACCTCCTCAGCTGGCCCTCATGGAGCTTAAAATGGACATGGCTTTTAATGAGCTCTAAAGCTCTCAGAGCTATAGGATGTCATGCAGAGTCAGCCCTTCAGACACAGTTACTGGTGGCTAACATCTTTTTATTAAAAATTATGATGAGACCAAATCTGCGGAAGCTGGATGTGGACAATTCTCAGGATGGAAATGGCTTGGATCTAATATTCATCTATGCCAAAGTGTTAATATTTAAATGTTCTCTCTTTGGCTTTTCCCCAGAAATGTTGTTGTTGTTAAATGATTTCTATAGTTGTATCACCCTCTGAAATGAATGTGCTGGAACCTTTCCTCACCTGGGTATTTCTAAAAATATTTTGTGTCTGTGCTATTTCTTGTTGGACTTTGCTGAGGAAACATGCTTTTAACTTTGGATAGTAGTATATAAATATTTCTACCACTTTCTGGTCTGCACTTAAAACTTAGCAACCTAGCTATATTGGTCAGAGATCTGATTCTTCCTCCTCCCTCCACCAAACAACCTAGGTCAACAGAGCTCCCCGGGTAGATTGCAGCTAAGCCAACAGAAAAGCACTTCTGTCTTCTTAGCTTATTTCCTTTGGGGAGGTGGTGTTACCGCGCTGCTAGAAGTACCTGCTTCTGCTTGTGGGCATGCTAGCAGTGCCAGAGGGCTATTCTGGCACTGCTGTGGCAACAGAGCTGTGCCAACAAGCTCCGTAAACATAGACAGGATTCCACTTTGCTATGTCCGCTTGGAATTTGATGCTTAAATTGTAAGATATTGAGATTCTCTTATGAGAGGCTGCCTGTTTCTTTGGTATAAAATTTTGTTGTATAGATCTAGTTGTGAACTGGGAGAAACATTGCATTGTAGCTGCTTCCCCAGAATATGTAATGCCATGTGTGTGTGTCAGTCTGACATTTGCGATCTAAGCCCTGATTCTGCAAGCTCTTAAATGTTATTTGCTTAACTAAGCATAAGTAATCCCACTAATTTCAATGGGGCTATGCATGGCCTTCATTTAACCCCACTGAAATCAGTGGGATTACTTATGTCAGTGGTTTTCAAACTTTTGTAGTGGTGACCCCTTACACACAGCAAATCTCTGAGTGCGACTCCCCTTATAAATTAAAAACACTTTTTATATTTAACACTACTATAAATGTTAGAGGCAAATGGGGTTTGGGGGTGGAGGCTGGCAGCTCGTAACCCCCATTTAATAACCTTGTAACCCCCACAGGGGTCATGACCCGCAGTTTGAGAACCCCTGATTTATGTGCTTAAAGTTAATCGTGTCAGAGTTTGCAGGAATGAGGTTCTAATTTGTGAGGTTGGTGACAGTGAGTCTGTCCCTTGGTGTAAGACCTCATTGGTTTAGGGCAGCGGCTGTGTGGAATACATTGTCGTGTGTGTGGGGAGGTGGGGAATAGCCCCCGAGAATGTATATTTTGGAGCCATACATTTTACTGCTGGGTTTTGGCTGTTGCCAAAAGTTGTCACTCTTTCAGTGAAAGCAGCAAAGAGTCCTGTGGCACCTTATAGACTAACAGACGTTTTGCAGCATGAGCTTTCGTGGGTTAATACCCACTTCATCGGACGCATGTCACCATAGCCACATGTTCTAAATTTCTCAAACCTCCTTTCAGTGCAGGTTTAAGAAATTGTTTAGAAGACATGGTTATGGTGAGATATTTAGAATGTTTGTGACTTTTGAAGCTACTTATTCAGATTTAATGTTTAATAATCTCTGTAATTAACTCAGTTGTAATCTCTCTCCAACAGTTTTGAAAGGGAGAAAACACTTTTAAAAAGATGTTACAAGATTTCTTTTCACTCATATTTTTTGTGGTGGTGGTTTTGTGTCTATTATGTGTTGCCACTTAAGATTTTCCATTAGTCTTTGTGCTTTAGCAGTACTATTACGCAATCTGGGTGAAACCCTGGGCCCACTGGAGTGAACGTGAAGTTTTGCCGCTGACTTCACTAGTCAGGATTTTATTCTGAGTTTACCTTGCCACGAATTTGGTTCAGTTTTCTGAGAGGGAATCGTGAGTGTAGCATAGCATCTTCTGTTGCAATTTGATTATTTTTTTTAACTACAGTTTTTGCAACTCTTTATCTGCATGATTTGTGTCAGGTTTTCATTCTCACGTGAATGTGTTTAAAAATACAGTTTTTGCAACTCTTTATCTGCATGATTTGTGCCAGGTTTTCATTCTCACGTGAATGTGTTTAAAAATACAGTTTTTGCAACTCTTTATCTGCATGATTTGTGTCAGGTTTTCATTCTCACGTGAATGTGTTTAAAAATACAGACTATGTATGTCGAAGAATGCTGTGACACTACTGCAAGAAAAGCTGTAACCCCCTCACCAGCGCTGCAACTCTCCAGTGTAGCCAAGCCCTTAGAACAGATTTTTGGGTTTCGGGATGATTTTTTGCCTAGTGTTGTTCGCTTTTGGTGGCCTCTGGGACTTGACACCAAACGAATTGTAAACGGCAGAGAAATGCTGCGACGTGTTTAAGTGGCTGGAGTGGGGGAACTGATTCCCGGAGTGAAGAGAGCGGAGGCGAGGGCCGGAGGCAGTTTGAGATAAGCTGATAAAGTAGCAGGGGCGGCCGGGGTTAAAAAAGCAGCTCCGTAGGCATGACAAAGATACCCCCCGGGTCCCCGGCTAGTGAATTTGGCTGGAGTTGGAGAGTTTGGCTGCGTTGTGCGGACCCAGACCTCCGCACGCGGAGCTGCAGCCTGTAGCTGCCCGCGGCTGGGAGGATGCGGGGGCGGCGTCCGTCCCCCCACACTCGCTCTGGGGCCAGTTCCCCCATCTGCCCCCGGACACACCCTCCCCGCAGCCTCCCTCCCGGGGCAGGGGTGCAGCAGCCCCGGCCGCTCTTAGCTCCCACCGCGCAGGCTCGGCTGCCCCGGGCACAGCTGGTTAAAGGGCTGCCCCAGCCCGGTGCCCCCGCGCAGCCCCCGTTACCTTCTAGCCGCGGGGGCTGGGAGATCCCCGGGCACAGCCCTGCAGCCGGGGCCGCTCCACGCGATGGCTCCTGGAGGGAGCGGGGCGGGCCCGCCTGCCGCTGGGCTTCAGTCGCTGTGTCCTCCTTCCCCTCGCCGTGAGGTTTCCACTTTCCTGATCCCAGTCGGGGTGCGTCCCTCTCTCCCCGGTGGGCTGTTATGGGGGGCAGAGGGGAATTCCCATTTCCTGCAGTAGCTGATGGAAGCACCCAAGGGCTCCTCTCCCTTCAGTCCTGCATATACTGTATAACTGCACCGCATCCACCCGAGGAGTTCAAAGGCACTGCTCACGCTCCTAACCCTACTTCCTATATATGAATTTGTACAGGATCCAGCGCCCACAGCAAGACACGTGGTAAGTGCTTTCTCCTGGCTAAGGGAAAGTCCCCACCTCACTGGGGCTAACAGCTGTAACAAGAAAACCTGCTTGTAGTATGAAGATGCCACTAATGGTAGAAAGAGATGATCCTCCACCGCGTAGGGGATAGGGTATCCTGTTACTCACACCACTCCTGTGACAGTGGTGTAAGTCCACCTTACAACAAGGTGTAAGTCCTTGTAACTTCACTGGCGTTCACTGATATTTAAACAGATAAAACCAAAAAGACCCCAAACAAATGCATAATGCAACTATTCATCTGAACAGAAAAATAACCTTGCCCTAAGTAGAGTTTCTGTACCCCAACAAGGGAAAAGACCCCATTAAGTACACCAGGGAGGTTGTTGTTCCCATCACTGTTTCCCTGCTGAAGGTGTTGTGATATTACAGTGATGGGCAGCTGTAAAAACCCCAAGATAGAGATTTATTAGGAAAGGTTCAAGGAAATCTTTAGCTGTTACCAGTCAAAAACAAAGATCTTGGAGTCATTGTGGATAGTTCTCTGAAAACATCCACTCGGTGTGTAGGGGCAGTCAAAAAAGTGAACAGAATGCTAGGAATAATTAAAAAAGGGATAGATAATAGGCCAGAAAATACCATGTTGCCTCTATATAAACCCATGGTACGCCCACATCTTGAATACTGTGTGCAGATGTGGTCGCCCCATCTCAAAAAAGATACATTGGAATTGGAAAAGGTTCAGAAAAGGGCAACAAAAATCATTAGGGGTATGGAATGGCTTCCATATGAGAAGAGATTGGGACTTTCCAGCTTGGAAAAGAGACAGCTAAGGGGAGATATTATTGAGGTCTATAAAATCATGACTGGTGTAGAGAACATAAATAAGGAAGTGTTGTTTACTGCTTCTCATAACACAATAACTAGGGGGTCGCGAAATGAAATCAATAGGCAGCAGGTTTAAAACAAATAAAAGGAACTATTTATTCACACAATGTATAATCAACCCGTGGAACTCCTTGCCAGAGGATGTTGTGAAGGCTAAGATCATAACAGGGATCAAAAAGATTTAGATACATTCATGGAGGATAGGTCCATCAATGGCTATTAGCCAGGATGGGCAGGGATGGTGTCCCTGGCCTCTGTTTGCCAGAAGCTGGGAATGAGTGACGGGATGGATCCCTTGATGATTCCTTGTTCTTTTCATTCCCTCTGGGGCAGCTGGCACTGGGCACTGTCAGAAGACAGGGTACTGGGCTAGATGGACCTTTGGTCTGACCCAGTAGGGCCATTCTTATGTTCTTTGTTCTTATGAAACCAGATGCAGAAAGGTTCTAAAACTGTGGAACTAGTAAATAGCCTGTCCTAATGCATTTAACAAATGTATAATACAACCACTGGGAACAAATAAAAAGGATGCTTAGAAGGTTTTCAGCGTTGCGAGTCTGGGAATGTATATCTTCCTGGAGGAATTAGGCATGCCCAAATTTTAATGCAGGCGCTGCCTCCTACTCCCAGTATGGCCTGACACAACATAAACTTGCCGTACCTCACTTTTCTGATCTGTAAAATGGGGATGGTGGTAATGACCTAGCCCACTGCTATGTTGTGAAGACTTTGTTAGTGGGCCAGATTTGTGAGAGGTATGTGCTAAGTCTGATCATTGCTGAGTTTGTTTAACCCATCACCACCACATAAAGTAGCTCTGTCTGGGCCTGTCAGTATTGCCAAGCTTCATGATAACATCAGAAGTCTTATGATATTTAGTGTTTTTCTTACAGCTACAACTCCTGGTGTCAAGTGAAGACAGAATCTTGGCTTTCATTTTAAAAGAAAAAGTCAATCTCTAGCCCTCTGTGACTGCTAAATGCTCAAAAACCAGAAGGCAAAGAAAGAACTCACCATGTATTATTATTAATCTCATGATTTCTGGAGGCCTGCCTCAGCATTTTTGAATCCTTGGGGCTGGCAATGCTGAATAAAAGTGATGTGTTTAAAATTTGACAACTAACACGTCTTAACATGCTAATGCAGACAGGGCAAGTTGCATTTTAACAAGTGCTAGCTGGGGGTAGCCTGTGGTTCACCTTGACCAGCTAACCCATGTTGAAATACAATGCAACCTATCTACACTAGAGTTTTAAACATGTTAGCTTTCGCACTTTTAAAACACCCCTTTTATCCTAGCACATGGACAGGCCCTCTGAAATACTGGTTAAAACCCCCCAGTACAGGTGGGTGGCTTATTTCCTGAATTGACTGACTGACTTATGAAAAACCTACTGCTAAGTGTGAAGTGAAGAAAGCGCATCAGCTGTGTTAACCACAAAAGTGACATAAAAGATTGTTAAAGGAAACAAGGAAAGCAGTGAGTTCCTTGCCCTTCCTGCTCTTTCAAGCAAAGATAAAAATAGAGAAGATCTTTGCAGAGTAAGATCACACTCGGTCATGGACTCCATTTCAGGTTTTGGTAAGTGGGGACAACTTTAACCGTGATTGCAGGGACTGCTTAGGCAACTGAAAACTCTAGGGTATTTTTGCAGACAATAACTTAGGAATTGTGTGTCTGTCTGTCTCTCTCTCTTTCATATCTCTAATACTAACACATTCTAATATCTTGCGTCATGTCACTGAAGGGACACTGGTTAGGTTTAAAAATTTAAAGTATATTCTTACTCTTGAATACAACGATTGTAGAAAAATCTAGCTTTACTTTCTATCATTTAGGCCACTTACTTTTTGCAGTTCACCAAGCTTGGACTAGATCACTTAACTTTTGAAAACATCCTACTAAGGTAAGGCCTCCTGAGTTTATACTTGCACCTGCCTGGGGTGTTACCCTAATACATATAATAGACCAGAAATTGACTTTAAACTGGAAGGAAACTGACACTTTCAAGTTACTTTCACAGTATTGTCAACTCCAGATGTTTAAAAATCATGAATCAGGCTCACAAAAAATCATCAGATTGGCTTAAAAATCATATTATGTAAATAATAGATTTGGGGTTCTTTTTATTTGCCTTCTGCTTTTTGAGCATTTAGGATGCACTGGGGTCACATTGTGAAGCTTTCTCCACAGCTACAAGGAGCGGAAACTTACTTTTTCTTTAAGAATGAAGGCTGAAATCATCACATCTCCATTTGACTCCAGGAGCTGGGGCCTTAAGGAAAACAATAATTATCATGAGACTCATGACAAAATCATGAGAGTTGAAAACACTGCTTTCACTTCTGTTTAAAGACTAGTTATCTTCCTGAAGACTCTTAAGAAAAACACTACGGTGATTGAGTTGCAGTTCTCACAGGAGAATGCTTAAAACCAAGCGTCAAGAAAATTCCACATTTTAAAGCTGAGGAAAAATGGAATCTTCTGAGGTCTATCAGGGCCACTGCTGGCAGGAAAGAAAAATAAAAAGGCCCAGGAGCTTAAGAGGAAGAACTGTCCAGAAAGAAAGTTGGAGGGTCAAATCTTCCAGTGCTTAATCAGATAAAACTTCTATTTCCATCAGCACCTCTGCTCTTAGCTATGAATGTGTTCAATAATTATGCGCTTCATACTTAAATATCTTCAGCCACCTTATCCAGACCTACACATTTTATACGCTTTGGCTCAGGGACTGTATTTTCTGGCATATTCTGAACAGTGCTGAGCATACAGATGGTGTCAGTGAATGGGAACGGCCATACTGGGTCGGCTAGGCATCCTGTGGGGTTTACAAAGCACCTCGCCTTCTAGGCGCTTTTGAAAATCCCACTAGGCGCCCCTGCACTTAGCCAGTTCCTGAAGCCCTTACTGAATTTTCATCTAGTCAGTGCTCAGGTCGAACTCCCAGCAGGGCCTTGTCTACAACTAGCTTCTCTTGATTAAGCTAAATTGAGCAACAGAATTAAACTAAATTGATATAAGGCAGTTGTAAACTGCTTTAAGAACGTCCACCCAGGATTTGCACCAGTTTAACTACATTTAGTTAAAAATCAATTGTGGTTAAGCTGGTGTGTCTAGCCTAGGTTTGATTCTGATTGTCTGTTGGCTTCAGTGCAATTTACTCCTTGTATGCCCAGGGTGAGCAAGAGGAGAATCAGACCCAGGGAGGGGCTCCAGTGCGGTTGCTCCCAATTCACACTGAGAGCGAATGAGAAAAGAATTCGGTCCAGTGACTCTAATGAGAGGAGTACTTATGGCACCTTAGAGATTAACAAGTTTATTTGAGCATAAACTTTTGTGGGCTACAACCTACTTCATCGGATGCATAGAATGGAACACACAGAAGGAAGATATTTATACATACAGAGAAGGTGGAAAAGGTGGAAGTACCCATACCAATTGTAAGAGTCCAATCAATTGAGATGAGCTATCATCAGCAGGAGGAAAAAAAACTTTTGAAGCGATAATCGAGATGACCCATAGAAGGTGTGATATGGGGCAATAGATTCAATTAGTGTAATGACTCAGTCATTCCCAGTCTCTGTTTAAACCTAAGTTAATTGTATCTAATTTGCATATTAATTCAAGTTCAACAGTCTCTCTTTGGAGTTTGGTTTTGACTTTTTTTGTTGCAAAATTGCCACCTTCAGGGCTGTCACTGAGTGGTTAGAGAGGTTGAAGTGTTCTCCCACAGGTTTTTGAATGTTATGATTCCTGATGTCAGATTTGTATCCATTTATTCTTTTGCATAGAGATTGTCCGGTTTGGCCAATGTACATGTCAGAGGGGCAGTGCTGGCACATGATGGCATATATCACATTGGTAGATGTGCAGGTGAATGAGCCCCTGATGGCGTGGCTGATGATGTGATTAGGTCCTATTATGGTGTCACTTGAATAGATATGTGGACAGAGTTGGCATCGGGCTTTGTTGCAAGGATAGGTTCCTGGGTTAGTGTTTATGTTGTATGGTGTGTGATTGCTGGTGAGTATTTGCTTCAGGTTCTGGGGGGCTGTCTGTAGGCGAGGACAGGTCTGTCTCCCAAGGTCTGTGTGAGAGAAGGATCATCTTTCAGGGCAGGTTGTCGATCTTTGATGATGTGCTGGAGAGGTTTTAGTTGGGGGCTGAAGGTAATGGCTACTGGCGTTCTGTTATTTTCTTGGTTGGGCCTGTAGTAGGTGACTTCTGGGTACTCTTCTGGCTCTGCCAATGTGTTTCTTCACTTCACCAGGTGGGTATTGTAGTTCTAAGAATGCTTGATAAAGATGTTGTAGGTGTTTGTCTCTGTCTGAGGGATTGGAGCAAATTCGGTTCTATCTTAGAGCTTGGCTGTAGACAATGGATCGTGTGGTATGTCCTGGATGGAAGCTGGAGGCATGTAGATAAGTATAGCGGTCAGTGGGTTTCCGGTATAGGGTGGTATTTATGTGACCATCGCTTATTAGCACTGTAGTGTCTAGGAAATGGACCACTTATGTGGATTGGTCTAGGCTGAGGTTGATGAGAGGATAGCCCTGAGTGAGGACTTGGTAAAAAGAGTATCGGGGCTCCCAGACTTCAGTGATCTCGCTGGAGTGGGTCTCTCCGCAGAACTGAGGGGCTGGGAGGGGAAAACTTCTGAGCCTGCCGAGAGATGGGGCAGGTCCCAGAATTATTCTCTGATCCTTCATTTTAAAAAAAGGAAGAAAGGAAGGCTGTGCTGTTTTCCAGCATGGTCCAGCACTGCCGGAGCCTTTAGTATAAGATTCAGTGTTTGGAACTAGAACTGTAGACTATAGTGGATGTTTTCTCACTGGGAGAGGGATGCATCAGGGGGTGTGGGAAAATTCTCATCCCTCACAGTGGAGTCTCCTGATTCTGTGTCCTTTTCTGCCCTAGTATTGTTCCAGATTGTAACTTCTGGTGCCCATAGTGTTTGGGGTGACTCCTTTGGTGCTCTCTTGCCCAGCTTGTCTGGACCATTTTTTATTCCCCACTGTAGCTGGTCTGCCTTGTTTTCTGAAGTCTTACTGCACCCCAAGGAGGAATCACTGAAATATTGGAGCATGTACATCAGGCTCCAATTCAGGGACAGTACAAACAGGGCCGGCTTTAGGCCTATTCCACCAATCCCCCCAAATCGGGCCCTGCGCCTAAGAGGGCCCCGCGCCCAGTGAGAATCCCTTCCCTGGCTAGAGGCGCCTTTTGAATTTTTACTCAGCCAGTGGCGCTCTAGGTCTTTGGCGGCACTTCGGCGGTTGGTCCTTCACTTGCTCCAGGTCTTCGGCAGCACTTCGGCGGCTGGTCCTTCAGTGCCGCCGAAGACCCAGAGTGAGTGAAGGACCCACCACCGAAGTGGCGCCGAAGACTCGGAGAACCGCCCAGTGAGTACAAGCCCCACATGTTTTTTTATGTGGTTGTTTTTTTTTTTTTTAGGTCATCCTTGCTGGGGCCCCATCAAAACTGTTCGAATTGGGCCCCACACTTCCTAAAGCCAACCCTGAGTACAAATGGGTTCTTCCCGTATGTTTAACAAAAAGCAAACAAACCCACAACAAAACTAATCAATAAGACCTCACAGTAATGACCGTGAACACAGAAGTACTGTTATTCAGGTTATGTACCATTAATGTTGAGTATTGTTGTACTTCCTTATGTTTCCACCAGGACCTGTAGAAGTCTGTATTAAATATCAGTTCTATTTCATAGCCAGCCTGGTAAGTTTCCATTGTTGCATTTTGGTGATTTTGTGATGGACTCACTGTGAGGCTCTTGTGTTGGACATGTAGAATATCCTGAATTAATATCTAGCCAACTTATGTCACTAATCACTGAGCTGATTCCCTCCCCTCCCCTCTAGACATGGAGAATGAGCCATTCAACTGAAATAATACAGCTTTTGTAGACTAAACTGAAAGAATTTCCCTCTGTGCTAACTTTAACCCCATTCTTCGCTCTTTGGACTGGAAATTGACCCAATAATTGAAATAAAAAAACTTAGCAGAGAATCTGACAAATTACTCCCAAAGGTGGGAGTGACTAAATCTATTAGGATGTAAAATCTTTACATGGGGGAGGGAAAAATGGTCATGTAGATAATTTAGAATTCCATTGAAATCGATGGGAGAGTTATCATTGACCTCAGCGGCAGGCCCCCAATAGATTACATGTTCAGGACCCCTGATCCAAAGCCCACTGAAATCAGCAGCGATATTTTCATTGGCTTCAATGGGCTTTGGAAGAGACTCTTCTATAGCACCTTAAAGGAAAAAGGGTTTCCAAAGCACTAAAACCTGGGTGGTGTCCTTGGATGCCCAGCCTGAGAGCCCTTAAAGAAGCCTGACTTTCAGAGGGTGGGCACTCAGCACTTTTTGAAAACAAAGCCCCTTTCAGATGTCTCAAACTGGGACCCCAAAATCACTTGCCAAGATTTTTTTTTCTTCTTTTTTTTTTTAATTAAGTGATCACCACTCACAAACTAGACGCCTGCACCTGGGCCCATTGAAAGGTTAGTCGACTGAAAGGAAGCAGGAGTGGGCCATGTTGGTAATAAAGGAAGCATTTCAAGCACCACTGAGATGCAGCCAGCTTTGGGGCTATACATGGTGGTGGTGTTTAACAGTGCATTGCAACAGAGTGCTTTTTGTACTAGCAAAAGAGAGGCATAAAAAAGAAATGAATTGATCACAAGACTGCACCCAAAGGGAATGACAAATACCCAAATAAGACTTGTTTGGAACAGAGCCCATTTCAGCTCTGAGTAATGGGGAAGCCTCTTCTCCTGGTGGTATTTTTGTAAGTTTGTGCATGAATTGAACAACAGAAAAAAAATATGCTGGTGCTAAAAGCACACTCTGCCTCACCTCATGCAAAATAAAATCTCTAGAGAAACTGAGTCACTGGGGTTTAAAAGCTGGCGGAATGACACCTGGGCTAGAAAGCAGAAAATCCAAATAGTGCTAGCAAGGGCTTTTTCTGTAACTCTGGGCGCTTTTCTGTCTGTAGCATTTGGTATTTATTTCCCTCCCTTTTCATGATGGTGCCCTCACAAAACACACACTGCATCACAGTTCCTGACAAACTGGTTTGCTCAGCGTTCCCGAGCTAGAGACGGTAGAAGCTGACATAAAGCTCTTTACTGTCTCAAAAGAAGTTCTCTGTTTCATACTGTGGATCCTAAAGTGATGAGACTAAATCAGAAGAGTTTTGGGTTAGCGCTAAGGGTTTAAGGGCTATAGTCCTAAGGGGGGTTTATTTTTTAACGTCTGTAGATGATACTGAAATCCTGGATCTCTAGACCTAGGCCCTGGGGAATTCCCAGTCTCTCCCCAAGGCCTCTGAGGGGCAGGGTGTAGTTGTTAAGTGTGATCCTTTTAGTGCAGATACTTCCTACCCCCACCTGCAGACAAGAGGGGATGGTGAGGGCACAGGTTAATTTATAACCCTGAGCAAATGTATTAGCCTAGCATCAGCAACTGACAAACTGGTTCTTGTGCAGTGCGAAGCAGGAAGCCTGGGCTCGGGCAGTGAGCAGGTGTGCACTGTATCGCACTCAACTGGGAACTATTGCTGAGGGACGGGGAGTTGAAATCCCTGCACCAGGGGAGGATCTTCGTGAGCCACCCCTCCCCAGCCTCCCAAGCCTCTCTGCACTAGTTAGCATCTGCAGAAGCTGTGCACTGATTCCCCAAACCAGGGATACGGGGTGTAATTGCAGCTGCATCCCGGCACTATGAACTTTCACCCTAGCTTTCATAGGCTGGTGTGGGATTCACACTGAACTCTGGCGCCAAGCAAAATTGTATCTCAGCCCTGCAGTGTTTCTTATGAATCCAGCTATGCCCCGGCGGTGATGAAGAAACATATGGGGGGTGGGGGCGGCAGTGAGGGAAGAGTGGCTCTTGCTGCTCCCTGGAGGCTGTGGGCCAGATTCTCATCCTGGTTACCAAGATAACTCTGAGGTAACTTCAGTGCCCCAGAACTGGTGTAAACGAGAGCAGGATCTGGCCCTGTGTGTCTAACTCTGCTACTCTGGGCCTTTTATTTACTCAGGAGATTCACCCCTTCTTCATCAGCACTGAGCATTCTTCAGACGCCTGAATTATCCTCCACTCCTAAGCCGCAATGGGATTCTTTCCTGTCACCTGCAAAGACCTAAAAAATAGCCCAGTCGTTCATCCTAATGCCAGCTTTCCCTGCCTTCCCCAGCTCCCTGAAAACACCCCCATGTGGCAAGTTGGAAGCAGGGTTGATATAACCCTATCCACCTCACCTCTTTCTGTCCCAAACAAGCCTCCTCTACAAACACTGAGAAGCCACGTGATCCAGCTTGCACCAGATTCCTTAGCTTTCTGGAGTGCTATTCATGCACCTGTTTTCTTTGGGGCTATTTATGCAACTGAATATTGTTTTCCCTCTGTCTTGTGACTGGTCGGACCTCAGTCACGTAGCCTCACCAGAGCACAATAGCACAGCACTCAGAGAAATAGCTCACCCTGGATGTGACATCATACACGGTTCCCTGCCAAGTGTTGAGGCAGCAGGAGCTGCTGACTCAACGTCCTGGGAACGAGCCCTTCAATGTTTCTGAGCAGGATTTGGGAACAACCAAAGAGGAGACCATCTGGGACAATGCGCTAGGCCCAATGCACTGTGGGACAGGACTTTGGGAATAGCCAGTGCTGAGCGGATAACTGTGCGGTACATACAGGTTTAGTGACATTTCTAGCTAGGTACCTCCTAGCTCTGCATCTCAGCGCCGAATGCTTTGATTCAAGGAGCC